>NC_029775.3:56063868-56072773 GCF_000817695.3 Arachis duranensis | reverse complement strand
TAAAAAATTTAATTTTTAAATTTAAAAATTCATAAAAATGAAAAGTTTTGTTTTTTCAAATCCTAAATTTTTTTTCAAGAACATTTTTTTATTTTTTTAATCACCGGATAATGATATTTTTTTCATAAATACAGAATAAATTAATTTTAAAAATTTAAACTTTTTAAATTTTTGTTTATTGGATATTTTTTAAAATCTTTATTTTTTAACTTTTTGGTAAAAAGATTATTTTTAGTTTCAAAATTTAAAAATAAAAATTTTTCATCTTTTTTTTGTCTTCCAATATTGCAGGACTTTATTTTATTTTTTATTTTCAATAAAAAAATTTAATTTTAAATTTAAAAATTCATAAAAATGAAAAGTTTTGTCTTTTCAAATCCTAAATTTTTTTAATCACCGGATAATGATATTTTTACATAAATACATAATAAATTAATTTTAAAAATTTAAACTTTTTAAATTTTTGTTTATGGATATTTTTTAAAATCTTCATTTTTTAACTTTTTGGTAAAAAGATTATTTTTTTGTTTCCAAAATTTAAAAATAAAAAATTTTGATCTTTTATTTTGCCTTCCTAAATTTAAAAATAAAAAGTTTTCATCTTTTATTTTGCCTTCCTAATGTTGCAGGACTTTGTTTTATTTTTTAATCACCGAATAATGCTATTTTTTCATAAATACAAATTAAATTAATTTTAAAAATTTAAATTTTTTAAATTTTTGTTTATTCGATAATTTTGAAAATCTTTATTTTTTATCTTTTCGGTAAAAAGATTATTTTTTTAGTTTCAAAATTTAAAAATAAAAAGTTTTTATCTTTTATTTTGCCTTCCTAATGTTGCTAGACTTTGTTTTATTTTTTAATTTTTAAATTTAAAAATTCATAAAAAATGAAAAATTTTGTCTTTTCAAATCCTAAATTTTTTTCAAAAACATTTTTATATTTTTTAATCACCGAATAATGCTATTTTTTCATAAATACAGATTAAATTAATTTTAAAAATTTAAACTTTTTAAATTTTTGTTTATTGGATAATTTTGAAAATCATTATTTTTCAACTTTTCGGTAAAAAGATTATTTTTTAGTTTCAAGATTTAAAAATAAAAAGTTTTCATCTTTTTTTTGTTCCCTAGATTGCTGGATTTTATTTTATTTTTAATTTTCAACAAAAAATTTAATTTTTAAATTAAAAGATTCATAAAAATAAAAATTTTGTCTTTTCAAAACCTAAAGTTTTTTCAGGAACATTTTTTTATTTTTTTTAATCACCAATAATGCTATCTTTTCATAAATACAGAATAAATTAATTTTAAAAATTTAAACTTTTTAAATTTTTTTATTGGATATTTTTTAAAAATCTTTATTTTTAAACTTTTTGGTAAAAAGATTATTTTTTTTAGTTTCTAAATTTAAAAATAAAAAGTTTTCATCCTTTTTTTGTCTTTCCCATATTGCTGGACTTTATTTTATTTTTTAATTTTCAATAAAAAAATTTAATTTTTAAATTTAAAAATTTATAAAAATGAAAAGTTTTGTCTTTTGAAATCCTAATTTTTTTTTCAAGAACATTTTTTTTATTTTTTTAATCACCGGATAATGATATTTTTATTTTTAATCACCGACTTTGTGGCCGAATACACTGAAGGCCAAGGAAATCTGATGACCTGGTATCTGTTTGTAGATAGATCATCAAACAAATCTAGAAGCAGAGTATGAGTCATCCTGAAAAATGAATAAGGAACTCAGTTAGAAGTATCAGTGTATCACTAAAGTTCGAGTTTCCAGCTTCCAATAATCAACTAGGATATGAAGCTTTCCTTGATTACTTGAAGTTGGCTAAAGAGGTTGGGGAAGAAAGATTGATAGTGTTTAGTGACTCTCAAGTGATAACTTCCTAAGTTAACGGCACTTATCAGGTCAAAGATCACAAAATGAAGAAGTACTTAGAAGAAGTACAAGAATATTTTGCACAGTTCTCGAAAAGGAAGGTCCGACATATAGCTCAAAAATTCAACACCCGAACAGATGCCCTCTCTAAGTTAGCCAGCACCAAGCCAGGGGACAACAATAGAAGCCTCATCCAGAAAATTCTACATGCACCATCAGTGTCAAAGGATGGATGACCATATCCAACCAAAGTTAAGGATGGATGACTCCCATGGTCGACTATCTTATATTTGATATTGTTCTTGAAGATGAAAAAGAGTCACGAATGCTCATAAGTGAAGTACAAAATTATACGCTAGTCTACAAGGTTCTCTACGAAAGAGGGATATTTACACCTCTATTATAGTACATCCCAAACTCTAATACCAAAGAGGTCTTAGAAGAAGTACATAATGACATATGTGGGAACCACTTAGAAGCACGATCACTAGCCAAGAAGGTGATCCAAGCCGACTTCTTTTGGCTATCTTTGCAAAGAGAAGCGGCCGAGTTCGTAAAATAATGCCCGCCTTGTCAGAAGCATGCCAACTTCCATGTTACCCCTCCAAAGGAGCTTATCAGCGTCACCTCGCCCTGTCCATTCCTAAAATGGGGCCTTGACCTCCTCGAACCATTTTCACAAGCTCCAAGACAAGTAAAATACCTCATAGTATGAATTTATTATTTTACTAAGTGGATCAAAGCAAAACCATTAGCGACTATCATAGCCCAACAAAGTAAGAAATTTCTTTATAAGAACATTGTCACAAGGTTTGGAGTTTTCCACTCCATCACCACAGACAATGGAACTTAATTCACCGACTCAACCTTTAGGAAATTGGTGGCTAGCCTTAACATCAAGAACCAATTCACATTGGTAGAACACCCTCAAGCGAATGAAGCTAAAGCAGTAAACAAAGTAATATTGGCTGGGTTGAAATGCCAATTACAAGATGCAAAGAGAGCTAGGACGAATGAGCTTCCTCAAGTTTAGTGAGCATATCAGACAACTCTCCATTCAACAACAGGGGAGTCACCTTTCTGACTTGCTTTTGGCATAGAAGCCATGATTCCTATAGATATCACTGAAGAATCTCCAAGAGTTAGATTCTATGATGAAGTGATCATTGTCCAAGTACAAAAGGAAGAACTCGACCTCTTCCTAGAAGTCCGAGATCAAGCTCGGGTCAAAGAATAAGCATTGAAGCAAAGGATGGCCTTAAGGTACAACCAGAAAGCAATCAAGAGAAACTTTACCATAAACGGCCTTATACTGATCCAAAATGACATCGGAGTTCAAAAGTCAAACGAGAAAAAGTTAGCAGCAAACTGGAGAGGGCCTTACAAGGTCACCGAGGTCATAGGAAGGGATTATTATAAGATGTCTGACTTAAAAGCAAACGAGCTCCCGAGGTCGTGGCATGCATGTAACTTAAAAAGGTATTACAGTTAGAGAAGTGTATCTTGCTCCGTGGTGTACTCTTTTTCCCGACTTCATGGTTTTCTCCCAAAAATGGTTTTTATGAAGGCAGTTTTAATGAGGCATCACAACAAAGGATAGGGATTATAAGAAAATCTTTATGTAAACCCTTTTTCTCTTATCAATAATAAAGTATTTCATCTATCAGATTTCTCATTCTCAAACGCATTAATTTAAGCTCAAAAAATCGCCAAAATTGTTGACCAACCTATATGGTTGGCAAGATGAATTGACGAGGTACAAATTAATATAAGAAGTTATGTAAGCAGTTCATAAACCGACCTACAAAATAAGTCGGACCAAAATGAAATGTAAAAGTAACTTGGCAAAAGCCCGATTACATGAAGTCGGAACTCATAAGGGAGAAATAATACTTGTATTTAAGCCTAGAAAAGATCGATCTACCTTGCCGACGTCTTTTCTAACTTAGCAAAAAGCAACATCGAAAGTAGTCAAAATAAAAACTCTTCAACTAAGATATGTTTCAAATGACGTAATCATTCATACAAAAAAAACCACTACTAAAATAGTAGAGGAAGGTTTTTAAACAGAATCAAAAAGTTGTTCAAACTACAACTAGGACAAAATAGAAATTGTTTAAAACCAACTATTACAAAGAATAAAGACCCACAGGTCAGACCATTCAAAACTACAAAACTCGAAAGAAGTTACAAAGGATTGAGTTATTCTCCTGTGAAAGCATCCTCGGCTTGAGTGCTAGAGGTCGGACCATATTCAAACATTGGCACTACAGGAATTATACAAGTTGGAGAAGGAAGAAGCTCACCACCAGATTGAGGGTTAGGAGCTTGAGAAGTCTGTCCGAGCTGTTCCCTCGAGATCTTTGGATCAGGCATAGGGATGTCCTTCTGATCATTTGGAGCCAGAACGATTTTCCCGTCCACCACTATATTGTTAGAGCTGATGAGCGAGAGGTCTACCTCGGGAGCAACAACTCGGAACTGAGCCTTTAGGTTTTCAACCATCTCATCTATACCCTCAGCCACAAACTCCTCAAGCTCCACATACTTATCCCCGGATGTAGTAACCTCATCCACCAAATCAATCTTTTCCCCACAAATCTGGGTATAACACTCTTCATTTTTCTTTTTCAAACCCTCTGACATAGCCAAAGCAGCCTCCACCTATTTTACTTTAGCCCGAGCTTTACTAAGGTCGGGCGAGTCCCTCTCTTCCTCCAACTCCTTCTTGGACTCCCTCAAGGAGGCCACTTTAGCCTGCGAAGCAGCCAAGGAGCTCTGAGTGGCATTAAGAGGAGTCTTCTCCAACTCCCTGGCCAAGGCTACATAAATGCTTATGGTCCGAACTCTACCTCGGGCTAAGAGTTGAAGTGGGCTTTTGATAGCTACATCATCCATGCTGATATAGCTATATGGAAGGATGTGTTTTTCACTCCAAGCAAGGCCGTTAAAATCCTGCTCATATATACTCCCCAACTCAGAGGTCCTGAACTTTTTGGGATTTGGTTTGGAGGTAGAAGGTGGAAGATGAGCTGTTGGTTTAGCCAAGCAGGGAGGAGGAAGAGTCGGCTAAAAGGTCGGGTTGAGAATAACTTTTAGAGAGGTTGACATGCCCGAGTCTGACTTCAAGGGCGAGGACAAGTCGGCAGTTTCACAAGCTTCTTTCAACTGTATGCTCCATGAAACAACGTTCTTCCTAGTAGCTCAGAGCATTTTCATGGTAGCCGACTTGGGAGCCATCCTTTCTACAACACCCAAATAAGGGAACATTAGTCATCAACACAATTTTAAAAGCAAAATCTATAAAAGGAAGAGAGAAAATTACCTAGCTCAGACTAAAGGTGGCTCGGATTCCCTAAATACCTTTTTGTACCCAGATAAGGAGCTCGGCCCCATAACTCTTGAAACACCCCGACCACACCCTCTTCTTCCTCGACTAAGTCATCCGAGTTATATTTGATTATCACAGGATTTTCTTCCCAATAGAAAGGGAAAAGGGGCTCATCCTCATCATTCAGGAAAAAAGGTCGAACACCCTCTTTAGGTCAGACTTTAAAAAAATAATTTTTAAAGTCATGGAAGGACTCATCAAATATAGCAAGAACTTTCCTACCCTGAATAGCACGAAAAGAAAGCCAAACTTATTTTTTAGAGTTAAAAGCTTTGGTGAGGATAAAGTGGTAAAAGAAAACTTTTAGGGAAAGTCGGACATTTAGTTCCCAACAAAAAAGGTGGTATATTTATAAGAAGCCCCGAGAATTAGGATGCAGTTGGGCACAGAGTCTAATGCTTAAGTCATAAAATAGAGGTGGCAAGGTATTACGACCACTAAAAATAAAACTTAGTACGTGTAGTAGTGTAAAAAGGTTTATAACTAGGAGCCTTTGAGGAAAAGAGGTAAATCAAAATCTTTAAATCAAAAAGCGCAACACTCCGATCGATAACATAAACGAAAAAGACAAGGATAAGCTAATGCGAGAACATACACAACAGAGTGCCAATAACATAGATATCAAGGCTCAAGACTCGGTTTGCGAAGATAACCGGTCCGAGCATATAAGTATATATACATATATAAGGGAACTACTATATATATATATATATATATACAGTGGAGAATGTAAGTATCTAAGCAAAATACATAAGTCAAAATAAAATCCCGAGAGCTAAGGATCTTCGCCATAATGGGAGTTTCCTGCATCTGAAAACCACAAAATCCGCATGGGTGAGAACCGGAGGTTCACAACATGGTAACAATGCCCAAATATCTAACATGTAACGTCCTGGGAAAGCCGAAGGCAATCCTAGAACTCCCAATCCATAATCAAAGCATATAAATATAACTAAACCATGAGAAAGTGAAAACAGGCAACTAACTTAAGGATTTTCAATCTAACTAAACTCCCTGTTCCAATTCCTTCGAACCTCCCAACCGCCAACAGTAATTGAGATGCAAACACAAGTATATCAAACAAAGAAATGCACAAGTAGGAAGCAGATAAGACAGTTAGGCAAGTAGCAAGTAATCATGCAATCAATTAGACATTCCAAACAAATCACATATAATGCATATAATGCATGCCTGTCCTAGTGGCTGATGAGTCTCATCTGCTTGTCCTAGTGGCTGATAAGTCTCATTTGTCGGTTATAAAGCCAACCCGACAAGTCCTGGTAGCTAACCATTAGACTATGCCTCTGTCGTGCATCCCCAACTCGAGTTATCTCATAACATAACACAATATATATATATATATATATATCCAACACCCTCACTGGTGTATATTTACGGAGGCAAGCTCATCCAGAACTTTCACAGTGTCCAGCCACACTTATGACATAGGGTCAGTAGAGTATCCAGTCTCTACCTAGAGCACGTGGTGGCTAGCCACTGCTTTTACCCAGAAAAACTCGTATCTCAGATAAGTGGAGTGCAATAATCACAATAATCAATAATTCAGCATATATGCATTCATTCACAGCCATACATTAACATTCATCTCAGCCATCCAGCTTACAAATCATAATTCATAACTAGCCATAACCATCATCGCACACAGCCATTCAACTCATATCACATTCAGCCACTCGGCTCATATTATACTCAGCCATTCGGCTCATATCATATACAGTACTCCACCATCCTTCTCAACAACTCATATCATCATCGTTAATCATATCTCGTCATAACATCCATTTTCTTCCTCCACAAGTTACCCTCTTCCTTAGCTTCCTCTCATTTACTAGGAATTTTAGTTTGATTTAAGATTTAAGGGATGAAATTGGGGGTTTATAAGCGTGAAACAACATCTCGGAAGGTTACAAGCTTGTTGGGAATGTGAAAGACTTGAAAACAAAAGTTTTAGAAAAGAACAGGGTCTCGTGCGTACGCACAGGGGTATGCGTTCACACGCCCAGAAATATTTTTAGAAAGTAAGCGTGCGCACAGGGTATGCACAGAAAGTAAAATTCCCATTGTTGAGTGCGCGCACAAGGTGTGCTAGCGCCATCAACAGAATGGCATTCCCAACGTGTGTGTGCGCATAGGGTTGTGCGTACGCACAGCTTGCAAACCTTCATTGGTGGAGTGTGCGCACAGGGTGTGCTAGCGCTTCCATCAGTAGCCCTGTCCCCGTGTGTGCGTATGCATAGATCTGTGTGTGCGCACAGGTTCAAAATTCCACGAGGTGTGAGTGCGCACACAAACCAGAAATCACAAATTTTGCAGAATTCAGATTTTTGCCCAAACTTCCATTGATCATATCTCCTTCCACAAAATTCATATTTCCACCAAATTTAAATCATTTTAAAGCTTATGAAATTATCTTTCGTTTGATATAAAAACATCAAATTCCGAAAACAATAGCTCAAGATATGACCCGTTGAAGTTCGTCAAAATTCCATTTTTACCAAAACTCATAAACTCCCAAATTTTAAAACATACACTTCCAATTCTCATTTAAAACCAACCAAAACTCACCATTCCAACACCAATCATTTCCAAACCCTCATTCAATCATCAACCCACTAATTCTACCATATTTAACCAATCTTAATTCAATAATTTAATTCATAATCATCCTTCCCTATCTCAATTTCCAAACAAACATTCAATTTCATCAATCACCATATATATACACATATCAGTATCACACTCTAAAACATTCTCATCAACAAGAGCTTCAACCTTATCATCAATTAAACATATCAATCCATATCACATACAACTCCACATGCTTTGCTAACAATCATCACCACTCATAATCATTCAACTAATATTTATATATTCAATTCAATCCAATTCATTCAACAACCACATCAATATTCCAAAACCTTATCCTAGGGTCACTAGCCTACGTTTTCACAACCACATTACATTTTAGATACAGGAAACCGAAACCATACCTTGGCCAATTCCTGTTCTACCCAGAACACTTCAAATTTCACTTTTCCCTCAACTTCCAATGTTTCAGATATAGGAAACCAAAACCATACCTTGACCGATTCCCGTTTAACCCAGAACACTTCCAAATTCAACCTTCAAGGCCCCAAAACTTCACCAATAGATTTTTAAGCTTATTGCTCCACTCCAAAGCTTTCCAAAACCATCAATCAAGCCCCAATACACATATATACACTGCCTAAGCCACAATATCACACCCAAACACAATAACTCAATCACTAAATCACAAAAGTCCAAGTCTTTAGCTTAGGGTTGAGCCTTACCCAAGGATCAAAGAGGCAAGAACAAGCCTTCTCTTCAAGTTAATTTGATCCTATAACACAATGGAGCTCACAATTTCAACATTTTTGCCCAAGTAATTTGAAATCAAGGGCTGTGAATTCGAATAAGAAAACGAGGCTTACCTCAAGAATAATTGCATGGGTTTTGTAGAGCTCAACACCGTGGTCACATGGTTACAAATAGTGCATCGATCGGAGTTCCGGATCAAAAGTTGTGATTAATGGAAGATTGAGTTGGTTGAGAGCAAGGGTTTCCTGTTTCCCCCTCTCTTCTCAG
>NC_029775.3:56054413-56063814 GCF_000817695.3 Arachis duranensis | reverse complement strand
CATTAATGAGGCTTGGCTGGGCCTTGGGCCTGGTTTGGGTTCGGTTGGCCCAGTTTGTCCCGTTCGGCCCAATCTTAGACCGTTTTCTTTAAAATTAGTGTCAAAATTATCATTTGAAATTTCTCTATCACATTAAACCATAAAAACCTCATTTCTCATTTTCTAGAATATATTTTAATTTACGGGTTAATTAGTCATTAATTAACCGGGTTTTACAGTAGGGGTGACATTGCAAAATTTAAGGACCACCGACTCAAACTCAGAAAAAAGAAAGGTAACCTCTAACTTCGTAAAAAAATAATCATAGACATACGTGAAATATCGTTCTAACCTATCAAGTCGAGGGAAGTAGACTGATGAGCGGATATTTTATACGCTTTTTGGCATCATTTTCATATAGTTTTGAGCATGTTCTGTTCAAGGTTTATTAATTTTTCATAGATTTTAGTGCAAAATTCACATTTTTGAAATCGAGGAGCTGGAGCAAAAGTTTGATTCAGAGACAGAGAAAGCACTGTGGATACTGTCTAGATCAGATCTCCTTGCACTTAAAAGAGCTTTTATGGAGCTATAGAAGTCCAAATGGAGCGTTCTTAATAGCTATGAAAAGTTGACTTCTAGAGCTTTCCAGAAATGTATATATATAATATTTTTATTTTTAAAAAATATGTTAGTTAAACCTATCAAATTTTGTATAGATTTTTTATATTTATTGACTAGTGGATCACGACTTTACATGTTTGAATTACTCGTGATCTAATTTGTGATGTGAGTGATGAATTTGTTTGCTTTCAAACAATAGTCCATACTTTGCTTCAGATTAGAAGGGCCAAAACTGGCATCCACTGCCAGCCTCCTGCCCTACTCCAAGCGTCCAGCGCCCAAAGGAGGAGACCAGCCTCCAAATGCCCAAAGGAGGAGACCAGCGTCCAAACGCCCAAAAACGACCCCCTAGCCAACGTTAAATGCCCTAGAGGCCTTCTAGCACGTGGATCTCATCAAAGCTCAGCCCAAACACTCATCAAGTCAGCCTTAAAAGTGGATTTTAGTGCTAAAAGACTATTTTACCCTTTCTTATGTAATCCTTAGTCATTAGTTTAGTATTTAAGGGATACTTTTACATAATCATAAGAGCTTTATGCCATATTTTCGTTTATCATTATATTTCATATCAGTATAAGTTTCTAAACCTCCTAGGTTGAGGGGAGGAGCCCTACTGAGTTTTATGGATTGATAAAAGTATTACTGTTTCTCTTCAATCCGTGTATGATTTAATTCTAAGATGTATCTTCATTCTTCAACTTGATGAATAGGATAACCCATGATAATTATCTTCGTTCTTCATACTAAGACCGTGTGCTTGGCAACCACTCGTGTTCTTCTTGGGTTCGTGTGAATACTTAAGTGGAAAGCATCGAACCGCCAGCTTGATTATACATCTCTTATACGGCTAATCCACAACTTCGTTGGGGACTTCTCGAGACACCAGTTCAGCCGAGATATGGGGAGATTAAGGTCTTTATGGTAGAGGCTAGAACCAAGGCGCAGCATCATGGTGCACGAAATTACAATTACACTTTTGCAATCCGCACAACTAACCAGCAAGTGCACTGGGTCGTCCAAGTAATACCTTACGTGAATAACGGTCGATCCCACGGAGATTCTTAGTATGAAGCAAGCTATGGTTATCTTATTAATCTTAGTCAGGATGCCAATAAGGTTCTTTGAATTTAATTGTAAAAAGTGAAAGTGTTTGGAATAAGTAATTGTTACTCAATAATGGAGAACATGTTGGAGTTTTGGAGATGCTTTGTCTTCTGAATTCTTGTAACATAATGCTTCGTCACTTTCAAACATGCAAGGCTCCTTCCATGGCAAGCTGTATGTAGGGCGTCACTGTTGTCAATGGCTACCTCCCATCCTCTTAGTGAAAATGGTCCAAATGCTCTAACACAGCACGGCTAATCATCTGTTGGTTCTCGATCATGTCAGAACAGGATCCATTGATCCTTTTGCATCTGTCACTACACCCAACACTCGCGAGTTTGAAGCTCATCACAGTCATCCAATCCCAGAATCCTACTCGGAATACCACAGACAAGGTTTAGACTTTCCGGATTCTCAAGGATGCTGCCATCAATTCTAGCTTATACCACAAAGATTCTGATTAAGGAATCTAAGAGATACTCATTAAATCTAATGTAGAACGAAGGTGGTTGTCAGGCACACGTTCATGGATTGAGGAAGGTGATGAGTGTCACGGATTATCACCTTCTTCATAGTGAAGCGCGAATGAACATCTTAGATAGGAACAAGCGTGTTTGAATGGAAAACAGAAATAATTGCATTAATTCATCGAGACGCTGCAGAGCTCCTCACCCCCAACAATGGAGTTTAGAGATTCATGCCGTCACAAGGTATATAATTCAGATCTAAAATGTCATGAGATACAAAATAAGTCTCTAAAAGTTGTTTTTATATTAAACTAGTAGCCTAGGTTTACAGAAAATGAGTAAACTAAGATGGATAGTGCAGAAATCCATTTCTGGAGCCCACTTGGTATGTGCTGGGGCTGAGACTTAAGCTTCTCACGTGCCTGGGCTGTTTCTGGAGTTGAACGCCAGGTTGTAACATGTTTCTGGCGTTGAACTCTAACTTGCAACCTGTTTCTGGCGCTGGACGCCAAACTGCAACATGGAACTGGCATTAAACGCCAGTTTACATCGTCTATCTTCGCGCAAAGTATGGACTATTATATATTGCTGGAAAGCCCTGGATGTCTACTTTCTAACCCAATTGAGAGCGCGCCAATTGAACTCCTGTAGCTCCAAAAAATCCATTCCGAGTGCAGGGAGGTTAGAATCCAACAGCATTAGCAGTCCTTTTTTAGCCTAAATCAGATTTTTGCTCAGCTCCATCAATTTCAGCCAGAAAATATCTAAAATCATAGAAAAACACAAAAACTCATAGTAAAGTCCAGAAATATGAATTTTGCTTAAAAACTAATAAAAATATACTGAAAACTAACTACAACACACGAAAATCTACATGAAATTATCCCCAAAAAGCATATAAAATATACACTCATCACATCATCTGATCTGGAAGATTCGACCTTGTCTATGGAATTTTGAGTAGAATCACCAAAGAGAATGAACTGCAGGAGCTTCACCCTCAATTAGAATGAATCCGCACTAACCTTGGGGTTCTGATCTAGAGGAGTATTAGCGGCTGCTCAAATTAGCGTCAATCATATACAGCCTACCATAGAAGAAATCATTCACAATTGAAGAAGACAGTAATATCAGAGTTAAGCCAAAAGCAGTCCTAGAACTTCACACCGATACAGATATTCAAGCTTAAATAAAAAATAATAACTTAAACCAAACAACATAAAAATGGTTATCTAAACTTAGTGAATTTCTAACTAATATCAAATCACACCCCTATATCCCACAACCTTCACCAACCTAACCTCCATGCGATCCCATCGCCACCACCTACCGAGCCTCCTCAATCCCAAAAAAAAACACAAGTAATGCAGACAAGTTAAGTACAAGTAAAGTACATGTACAACAATTAGATCAATTAGCAAGTAAACATGTGTTTCATTTAGACATAACAGAAATTAAGCACAGCAAACAAACAAGTAGAAGATGCATATGATGAATTCATATCCTATTGGCTCGTGATATCACTTGTCGGTCTATAAATGCCAACCTGACACATCCTTTCGGATGTAGTCTTCCTGCCACGCCCAGAGATATAGGCTCTGCACACTCATGCAGCAGAGAAATCTACCATGCCAGGGATATAGGCTCCGCACACTCATGTAGCAAGGAGTCTGCTACGCTAGAGATATAGGCTTTGCGCACTCATGTAACAAAAAAGGAATCAACAACAACTGTCTCATCATAAATCATTCCAAAGATATAGTGTTGGGCACACTCTTACAGTAGAAAAATTGCAACGCCAGAGATATAGGCTCTGCACACTCTTACAGCAGAAAAACTGTCACGCCAGAGATATAGGCTCTACACACTCCCATATAATATAATAATTTCATCATTCCTTTCCAAGTTCTCAACTCATCATAACCATCACCGGTTTTCAACTTCTCAAATTCATCATAAGCATTCCCATTTCTCAAAAAGCTCTTCAACCATATACTTCACAACTCAGCATTTACCAATTCATGCTAGGATTTACACCAACCTTCCAAAAACCTATGTCACCAGCTCTAAACTTATAACTAAAAAAATAATACCCTTTTTATTCCTTTATTATTTTCTACCTTGATTCAAGACCCTAAAACTGGATAAAAACTTTTAAACAAGTGTTACGGAAGTTTGTAAGCTTGCTGGGAAAGTAAAGCGGTTCAAATAAGGTTTTTATTGAAAAACAGGGCAGTGTGCGTATGCATAGAGTTGTGCGTACGCAATCCCAGAAGAGTTTTTCACAGCTTGTGCATACGCATGATGTTGTGCGTACGCACAACTTACAAATTTTATAGAATGTGTTTGTGCACCAGAGTGTGTGAACGCTTTGAACAGTAGGCATAACCCTGTGTGTGCGTGCGCACCAGAGTATGCGTACGCACGTTTTCTTAAAAATTACAGGGTGTGCGTGTGCACACTTGTGCACACACACAAGTAAAAATGTGGCCCCTTTTCAGAGCACGTGCACAGCAGTGCGCGTGCGAACACAAACCAGAACTCGCAATTTCTGCAACATCACAGAAATTAGATTTTTGACACCAACTTCCAACGATAATATCTTTGTCTAAAAAATTCATATTTCTACAAAATCTATACCGTTTTAAAGCTTTTTGAATTATCTTTGATTTGATACAAAATTCAATCAATTTCAAAAACTGTAGCTCAAGATATGATCCGCCATAGTTGGCCTAAAATCCATTTTTACAAAAACACTAAAAACTCAACTTTAACAAAACTCTTAATTTAAAACCAAACTACTCACAACAGAAACAATACCAAAACAACACAAAAGTTTATACCGTTCATTCCTCAAACTCAACCATCAATAACCTCCCAATTATACTATTCCACACCATCAAAATCATTATTCATCAACATTTAAATTCAACCTAAATCACATCAAAGCTCCTAAATTCCATCATTATTCCACTATACAACATCCAAACCTTAATATCCCAATTTATCAACTCCTTTAACACTTATCAATCCAAGCATCCATTTATCATCATCAAAATTCCTAATCCACATCATTTATCAACAAAATCAACTCTCCTCATTAACAACAACAAATTCTCAACACTCATCATTAACCACAATAATCAATAACAATCAATAATTAACATTAGTTCAATCCTATCCTAAGGTCTACTAGTCTAAGTTTCCAGAAACATTACATATTATATAAAGAAAATCGAAACCATACTTTGGCCGATTCTCATTCAACTCAAAACACCAAGCAAAGCCATCAAGCTCAAAACTATCAAGCATCACTCCAACAAACTCCAAAACTCAATTTAACATCATACAACATGTCACATCAAACCTAGGGTTTACAAAAATAACTAAACACAAAGGTTTAGTGAAACCTTATCTTACCCAATGGCATTAAGGGCAAAACCTAACAATATCCCAATACTAAGTCACCCATAAACAAACAAAATCACAAAACTTACTTAAAAACCAAATCCAAAAATGTAGAATTGGTAGGGCTGGAAACTGGAGTTTAAGTTTCGATTTTTTACCAAAAAATCTTAGATATCAATGAAGAGCTCGATAAGAGCTTCGCGTGGCCACAAATCGCTCATCAATCGGAGATTCATAGCTCAAGTTATGGCTCCCGAAAGGTGACAATGAATAGTGACACCCCTTTTCTTCTCTCTTCTCTCTCAATCCGCGTTTCTCTCTCTCTCTCTCTCTCTCTCTCTCTCTCTCTCTCTCTCTTTCTCTCTCTCTCTCTCTCTCTGGTGGTAAAAATAAGCTGAAAGCTCATTTAATGAGTTTATATATGTTGGACCTTGGGTCCAGTTTGAGCCCAATCCAATCTGTTAGTGTTTTTGGTCTGTTTGGCCCACTTTAGGCCAAAACTTTTAAGATTAGCTCCCGATTTTAAATTCTAAATTATTTTTGTCCTCTAAAAATAATAAATCAAATTTCCAAAATCTTATTTTCCAAAAATACGCGGTACTGGACAGACTAGAGTCGGTACTGCCGGCTTAAGCATCGATACGTATTTTTACAAAAATCTTTCGCAAAAGATACATTTTCCAACTTAGAAAAATTCATTGAATTCAAATTTCACCTTTATATTTTAAAAAGAATATTTTTATATTTTTGAACCTATTTCAGGCAATTAAAATTATTATTTGATTAAAACAATTTTACATGAAAAACTTCGGTTCTTACACTTGGCGGCAGCCTCCTTCAGTCGCGACGGAAACCACTGTGGGAGCATCTCTATCATTGCCATCTCACGATCTTCATCCCATAGAGTCATGACAGAGCTTGGAGAAGGTGGTTGCAGCAGTAGCGACATAGGGAGGAGAGCATCTCGGTAGTGGCCTCCTTCAGCCGCGACGAAAACCACTTCGGGAGTGATAAACTCCATTTGTAGGGTTTATCTTGTGTTGATTATAGGAGATTTTAATACCTTTTACCCACATTTATTTAATGAAATAGCATGGTTTTGTGATTCTCTCTTAATTTGTGCTTAAGTGTGAAAACATGCTTCTTAGGCCTTTAACTTGATGATTTTAATCTCCCTTTGATTCCACTAGATGCCTTGATATTTTTGTTAGTGATTTCAGATTGAAAAGGCTAGGAATGGATCAAAGGAGTGAAGAGGAAAGCATGTAAGGTGGAGAAGATCATGAAAAGCCAAAGAGTTGAAATCGCCAATGGACGCACGCGCACCTGGTGCCTACGCGCACCTTGCGAATTACTCCATGGACACGTACGCGTGCTGTGCACATACGTGTCGGTGCTGGAATATGATTTTTTAATAAAAACGTGGCCAGCGAATTCAGAAGGGTTGTGGGGTCCAATCCCAACCAACTTTGGCACCAAAGATGCTATTTAAAGCCAAGGATTGAAGAGAAAAGGGGACTTTTTTTGGCTTTTGATCATTCACACTCATTAGGATTAGTTTAGAGATAGTTTTAAAGAGAGAAGCTCTCACTTCTCTCTAGGATTAGGATTAGGATTAGGTTTAGTTCTTAGATCTAGGTTTTCATTCATGCTTTCTTCTACTTCTACCTTTTAATTCTTTGTTGTTGCAATCTTTCATTCTTTTTCCATTCTTTTGTTGTAATCTCTTTTATGTTTTTTTTTGTATTTTGTTGTAGATCTACTATTGTTCCTTCCATTTTCTTTCAATTCAATTAGAGGTAATTCATAATAATTGTGTTCTTTTTTATTGCTGTTGTTAATTCCTTTCAATAATTGTTGTTAGATCTCATTCTTGTTGTTGATTTACTATGCTTTCCTTTTGTGCCTTCCAAGTGTTTGATAAAATGCTTGGTTGGATTTTAGAGTAAAATTTTATGCTCTTGGCTTGGAAAGGTAACTTAGGAACTCTTGAGTTACTAATGTCCAAGTAATTGATGATTGGAAGCCATTGACTCTAGTTCTCACTAATTGAATTAGTGGAGAGTTAGGACTTATGGACTAGGATTGATATAGCTCATTTGACTTTTCTTTACTAGTTAGAGGATGACTTAATGAGATTAATCCTTGCCAATTCTCATATTGTGGTTAGCAATTAGGATAGAGATTCTTGACCACCAACCCTTGCCAAGGCCTTTTTAGCCATTAGTTTACTTTCTTGCCATTTATCTTTCATGTTTCTTATCAAAACCCCAAAACTAACTCACAACCAATAACAAGACACTTCATTACAATTCCTAGGGAGAATGACCCGAGGTTCCAATACTTCGGTTTATAAATTTAGGGGTTTGTTACTTGTGACAAACAATCTTTTGTATGAAAGGATTATTGCTTGGTTTAGAAACTATACTTTACAACGAGATTTCATTAGTGAAATTCTAAACCATAAAAAATCTAATCATCAAAATGGCGCCGTTGTCGGAGAATTGCAATGGTGTTGTGTTATTGGTTATTGTATATATGTGAATATTGTGAATATGTTTGCTTTTTGCTTCTTTGTTAGTTTTTAGTTTGTTCTCTTTATTTGTTACTAACTTTTTTGTTTTTGCCTTCTCTTGCTATCATGAATTCTCACTTTGGCTATGAGTGTAGTTACAACTATGTATTAGGTAATGGGAACTTTAATGAGAATGTGTATCAATGATGAGACGATCAAAGGTAGGAGGAGCCATATGCATATGACCAATCCTCATGGCAACAACCTCCACCAATGCACTATGAAGAAGAGCTATTCTATGATGCATACTAATCAAATGGCTATGGTGAATCTCCTTGTGATTTTCAAGAACCACCACCATATGCCTATGAGCCATATCATCAACTTGAACCTCAACCACATTCACAAGCCTACTTTCACCAAACACCTCCATATGACCATAATCCATATCCTTTATACCAACCACCTTTTGAGCCATATGAGCCACATATTGAACCACTACCATTCCAACCTCAATACTTCCAAGAGCCACCTTCTCCATATTATGACCAAGATAAACCACCTCCAATGTGTGAAAACTTTCAACCACAAGATGAATTCTATATTCCACCATAACCCTCCTCAAGCAACCGTCTATGAAAAGTTAGATGCATGGGACTCATACCATATGTCCAATGATGATTGTGAAGAAGCAACCGAAGAGAGAAACATGAAAGGGATTGTAGAATCTCAACTTGAGAACAATAGATTGGCGTGTGTTGAGCAACAAATGGAACAAATGGAGTACATAGAACCACCACATCATTACTATGATGAACCACCTTCCTATTATGAACCCTTCTCCCAAAATGATGAACCCTCCCATCCACCCCAACCTCCAATGAATGACATCCTTGATGTTCTTGTGCAAGGATAAGAGGAGATGACAAGGGATGTTGATGAGCGGATAATTTATACACTTTTTGGCATTGTTTTTAGTATGTTTTTAGTATATTTTAGTTAGTTTTTAGTATACTTTTATTAGTTTTTAGTTAAAATTCACTTTTCTGGACTTTACTATGAGTTTGTGTGTTTTTCTGTGATTTCAGGTATTTTCTGGCTGAAATTGAGGGTCTTGAGCAAAAATCTGATTCAGAGGCTGAAAAGGACTGCAGATGCTGTTGGATTCTGACCTCCCTGCACTCGAAGTGGATTTTCTGGAGCTACAGAAACCCAATTGGCGCGCTCTCAATGGCGTTGGAAAGTAGACATCCTGGGCTTTACAGCAATGTATAATAGTCCATACTTTGCCCAAGATTTGATGG
>NC_029775.3:56047244-56053999 GCF_000817695.3 Arachis duranensis | reverse complement strand
CAGACGCAAAAGAATCACTGGATTCTATTCCAACCCGATTGAGAACCGACAGATGATTAGCCGTGCTGTGACAGAGCACGTCGAACATTTTCACTGAGAGGATGGGAGGTAGCCATTGACAACAGTGACACCCTACATACAGCTTGCCATGGAAGGAGCCTTGCGTGCTTGAAGAAGAAGACAGTAGGAAAGCAGAGATTCAGAAGATAGAGCATCTCCAAAACCTCAACCTGTTCTCCATTACTGCAAAACAAGTATTTATTTCATGTTCTTTTACTTTTCACGATCAACCCTGATAATTATTGATATCCTGACTAAGAGTTACAAGATAACCATAGCTTGCTTCACGCCGACAATCTCCGTGGGATCGACCCTTACTCACGTAAGGTATTACTTGGACGACCCAGTGCACTTGCTAGTTAGTTGTGCGGAATTGCAAAAGTGTGATTGCAATTTCGTGCACCAGATGTGCAACAATTTATGACCGCCTTGGATGAGGTGGTACACCGGCTAACATCCCAACTTTTGGACACTTAAGGAACTCCCATGGCTACATGTGGAGAATCAAAAGAAGAGCATAGCATGAAGGAGAGATTGGAAACTCCGGTGGAAAAGGAGGAATGCCATTTTGTGTTAGAACAATTGGAGGAACCTATGACTATTGAAGAAAAGGAGGAAGTGGTTGAAGACTTAGGAGATGCGAAACCTCCATGGGAACCTAGAGTTATAGAAAACTCCTCCAAGAAGATTGAAGTTGATGTTGAGGAGGGATGTGCACAACCTCCAAGACATATTCCATATGAAGACTTGGAAGGAGTAGAGCAATAATTGAATTCCCTTGGTGATGAAGATCAAGTATTAAATCCTAATGGTGGTGAATCCTTTGAAATTAAAGAACCTTCTCCCGATGAAGAAGAAAGCGATGTGGAGGTAGATTTCTCTCAACCTCCTATTTATGATTTGAGTGATGGAGAAGAGTTAGATGAAATTGACGAACAAACGATTGGATTTGAAAAATCTTGTGAAGAGGTGGAAGTCCTTAGAAAAAGAAGAACGGAAGTTGAGTGCGCTTTGTCAAGATCTCTGGAAGCTTATTTGCCTAGGTTGTCATCTATTCCTTCACTTGAGTGGGTAAAACTCATTTCTATTAACTTTATTGTCCCACTTGAGTATGGTTTACTTGAAACAGATGGTCAACTTAGTATGATTTGTGGGATAAAGCTTAAGAGAAGAATGTTTAGTGGATGGCGTTGCAAATCAAGGCTCATTTTAGTTGATACTTCAAGGCTTAGATGCAAGGGTTGAGCAAGTGCTCAATTGAATGGGTCTAAAAGGAGAGTTTGGTATCATATTGAGAATTCATCATGCCTATCACCCGGAATGATGATCAACTTCAAGACGGGTGTGAAAATAAAGTGTGGGATCCCGGATTACAAGAAGAGGATCGACAATGGGAGCCCCAAGCTTGTGAAGAACTCCATCAACATTTGGCTCAATCCATAAGAAATCTTGGGGCACAATGGAGAACCAAGCATTGATGGGAGTTCCAAGATGAATACAAGCACAAGCCACCTTGAGAGGAGCTCCCCATAAGTCCAACTTAAGGACAATAAACAAAAGTACTAGGTGGGAGACACCCCAACATGGTAAACTCTTTTCATTTTCTCTTTTGTAAATAGTGTAGAATTTAGTTGATTTCATGTTTTGTTTAGTTAGTTGAGTATATTTGATAGTTTAGTGTGTTAAATAAGGTTTTAAGGTGTTTTGGTAGATGTTTGGAGGTTTGGAATGCTTCGATTGGCGCAAAAACATAGAAAAATTTGAAAAACAGAGCACCATCCGCGTACGCGTACATGGCGCGTACGCGCACTTTCAGCATTTTTGACCATCCACGCGCATGCGTCCATGGCGTGCACGCGTGGATGCAGAAGTTCCATCACCAGCCAAAAAAATCCGAGAGTTAGGCCTGCACTGTGCGAAAATTGGGCCTAAGGCACAAACCAATTTGTGCATACACACACCTGGCGCGTACGCGTCCTTTTGGCAACTTGCAGATTGACGCGCAAGCGCAACATGCACGCGCGCGCCGATAGTGCCACTTGCCCTCCTGGTACATTTTCCAGAGAGTTATGCCCACGCTGCGCCAACGTTGTGCCTTTGGCACAAACCCGCTCGCGCGTACGCGCACATGCCGTGTACGCGCCACTCTCGAAATAATCCATCGATGCGGACGCACCCTGTACGCGTCCGTGCCGCATCCAGTACACCACCCTCCGCGCGTGCGCCATGCGTGCGTATGCACGGATGCCCTTATTTCAAACATTTTTTTTCTTTTCCTCCTTCCATTTCTTTCCTTCTCCTTTCTCCTTCCCTCCTTCTGCCCCTCATCCAACACTCCCGAACACCATTAATAACCATTTATTTTAGTTAACTAATTAGTTAGTTAGTTAGTTGATTAGTTAGTTTTAGTTAGCTTTCACTTCTTTTTCTCTTTTTCATTGTAAGTGTTGGGTTGTTATTCTTGTTACCATTAATTGCTGCTGAGTATTAAAAAGGGATGTTATCTTAACATCATTATGTTTACAATCCTTGTTGGATTCTATTGTTGAGGTTATATTTTGCTATTTGGTCTTGAGTTTTTCATGCTTACCTTTTGAAAAATGCCAAGTGATGAGAATTGCCTTCAAACTTGTAACTCTTCTTGAATTACATGATTTGGCCACCATGTGATTTGAGCCTTATTCTGTGATTAGGCAACCTCTTGATGGATGATGTTGTACATTTACCTTAATGCCTTGTGTTATGATTATATGCATCCATATGTGTTTGACTTGAATGCTTTCATGCTCCTTTAATGCTTGTCTTACCTTACAAGTTTACTTAAAGCATTTCAAGCACACTAGAATGAGTTGAGAGCTTGCTTCTATTGTGACTTAGCCTTTCATGTTAGTGTGTACTCTAACCCACGCACAACTTAGAATGCACACTTACTTTTATGAATGTCACACCAATTCACTCACTCAATTCTAGTGATTTACCTCATTCCAACAATGTATGCTTCCTTGCTTTTACATATTCTCATCTTATGGTGTTATATTTTTGTTTTTCATGAATGATGCACCGCAAGCAAAAATGGAAGCGGAAGAAGAACATGCAGCAATCCGGAGATTCTCCGTACCCCCTTGCTCATCTTTAAATGCACCGAGGACGGTGCAAACTTTTAAGTGTGGGGAGGTCGTCCAACCGTTCGGCGATTTTGGGTGACAAATTTCTAATCCCAACACTTTTGCATTTCATTCTAGGATTTTAGGATTTTTACTTGCATTTTCTTATTTTTGCATATGTATACACAATAAGCTTAGTCAAAATAATGAGATTTTTCAAGATTTCTATCTATAGGGCATCTCAATTGACTTGATTGAAAAATTTTCATAGAACTTGCTTGAATTATATATCTTTTGGATCATGTTTTTGAGCTAAGAACACAAGCAAGTGAGATTTGAGCCTAATGGTGTGGTTACATCTCATAACCACTTTATTTTTCCTTCTTGTGTGCATTATTATCTTTCTATGATTGTAATATTTGATTTGTTTTATTCTTTATGTCCATTGTTTTGTGTATTCATGCATTTATATGATTGAGGCCATCATTTTATTAGCTCACTTACCCAAATAGCTTACCTCTTAACAATCATTGTTAGCCAACTTTGAGCCTACGCTTAACCCACTTGTTCTTAATTTAGCACATTACAAGCATTGAAGCGAAAAACAATAAATGTCCTTATTTGGATCTTTGAGTAGCTTAGGCTAGAGTGTGTGTATCATTCAAGTGTGGGAATCTTGGGACATTGGGTGAATAAAAAAGTAGTTTTATATTGTTATTGAAAATATTGGGAATTGGGTACATGTTCATGTATTGATCAAATGTAAAACCTTATGCATTGATGCTCTTGTATATAGAAAGAAAACAAAATGAGAAAAACAAAGAAAAAGAAAAGAAAAAAATATATAAATGTGAAAAAGAAAAAGAAAAGAAAAAATAGAAAAAGAAAGAAACAAAGAAAAAGAAAGAAATAAAAAGGGGATAAAATATCCCAAAGCAAATCTCAATAAGGATCAATGCAAAAGTGTTGTGAAATGAAAAGAAAATGCAAGAGTATGTTAAAAAGGTGAAAAATGGGTAGTTAGGTTAGAACTTAATTGTATAGGATGTCATAGATTAGGTGGGAAGTTTAAGTTTATCAAAGATTCAAATTTCAAGCTCAATTAACCAAATAAGCATCCTACCTTGACCCTAGCCCCATTACAACCTAAAGAAAAGATCTCATGATACTTGTATGCATGCATGAAATACATGTTGATTGTTAGAAGAAAAACAAATCTTGGAAAGCATGATTAGGGGAGGATTGAGTGAATTGACCCTAAACACTTGAGCGAATAGAGTGCAAATACATCCGGTGAGGGTTCGGTGCTCAATTACATGTTTTCCACCTACAATCATCACTTTTCATGCAGTTTGTAAAAATATTTAATAACTCAATCAATTGTGGATTAGACTTGCTAATCTCTAGCCCTTGTGCATATATGCTTCTTGGGAATTGATTTATTTTGACCAAGCAATTGCATTCATTTAGATAGTTGCATATAGGTAGATTGCATTTAGTTAGTCTCCATTGAATAAATGTCATACCCTTACTTCATTCTTAGTTTAAGCATGAAGACATGCTTGGTTTAAGTGTGGGGAGGTTGATAAACCTCATTTGTAGGGTTTATCTTGTGTTGATTATAGGAGATTTTAATACCTTTTACCCACATTTATTCAATGAAATAGCATGGTTTTGTGATTCTCCTTTAATTTGTGCTTAAGTGTGAAAACATGCTTTTTAGGCCTTTAACTTGATGATTTTAATCTCCCTTTGATTTCACTAGATGCCTTAATGTGTTTGTTAGTGATTTCAGATTGAAAAGGCTAGGAATGGATCAAAGGAGTGAATAGGAAAGTATGCAAAGTGGAGAAGATCATGAAAAGCCAAAGAGTTGAAATTGCCCATGGACGCGTGCGCGCACCTGGCGCCTACGCGCACCTTGCGAATTACTCCATGGATGCGTACGCATGCTGTGCGCGTACGCGTCGGTGCTGGAATATGATTTTTTAATGAAAACGTGGCCAGCGAATTCAGAAGGATTGTGGGGCCCAATCCCAACCAACTTTGGCGCCAAAGGTGCTATTTAAAGCCAATGATTGAAGAGCAAAGGGGACTTTTTTTTTGGCTTTTCATCATTCACACTCATTAGAATTAGTTTAGAGTTAGTTTTAGAGAGAGAATCTCTTACTTCTTTCTAGGATTAGGATTAGGATTACGTTTAGTTCTTAGATCTAGGTTTTCATTCATACTTTCTTCTACTTCTACCTTTCAATTCTTTGTTGTTGCAATCATTCATTCTTCTTCCATTCTTTTGTTGTAATCTCTTTTATGTTGTTTTTGTATTTTGTTGTAGATCTACTATTGTTCCTTCCATTTTCTTTCAATTCAATTAGAGGTAATTCATAATAATTGTGTTCTTTTTTATTGTTTTTGTTAATTCCTTTCAATAATTGTTGTTAGATCTCATTCTTCCTGTTGATTTACTATGCTTTCCTTTTGTGCCTTCCAAGTGTTTGATAAAATACTTGGTTGGATTTTTAGAGTAGAATTTTATGCTCTTGGCTTGGAAAGGTAATTTAGGAACTCTTGAGTTACTAATATCTAAGTAATTGATGATTGGAAGCCATTGACTCTAGTTCTCACTAATTGAATTAGTGGAGAGTTAGGACTTATGGACTAGGATTGATATAGTTCATTTGACTTTTCTTTACTAGTTAGAGGATGACTTAATAAGATTAATCCTTGCCAATTCTCATATTGTGGTTAGCAATTAGGATAGAGATTCTTGACCACCAACCCTTGCCAAGGCCTTTTTAGCCATTAGTTTACTTTCTTGCCATTTATCTTTCATGTTTCTTATCAAAACCCCAAAAATAACTCACAACCAATAACAAGACACTTCATTACAATTCCTAGGGAGAATGACCCGAGGTTCCAATACTTCGGTTTATAAATTTAGGGGTTTGTTACTTGTGACAAACACTTCTCGGATTCAACACCTTTGCCTCAATTTCTCGTCAACCCGCTACGACGACAATGGCGGCAGTGGTTTTTCACACCTTCACCTTTTCCTTTTCCTCTCCTCTTTTGATTTTTCTCCTTTCTCGAAGTGAATGATTGGAAAACAAATTGGAGTAAAAGGTTTTAGTTTTGGGTGAGTTGTGACACAGGAAGAGAGTTATAGATGAAGAATTGAAGAAGTTGAGACTCATCCAGGATAGTTTAAAAATTTTATTTAATTATTTAGAATTTAGGTAATTTTAGTTGCAAAAACCAATCTTTTATAATACAAATGGAATTTCTATATTTTCTGAATAGTATTTTCAAGTTTCATGAATAAAAAAGATAATTTACTCAAATTTTAATTTCCAATACAAACTCAAATTCTAAAATTGTATATTCTGAGCTTAATAGTGTCAATGTGGCACATTAGACATTTACTTAATAGTGTCACACGTATATAGATATTGACTAAATAAAATTGCATGGACCTTAAATGTCGAAAAAGCTTAATTTCCAATAAAAACTCAAATTCTTTTAAAATAATGTATTCCGAACTTTGACTCTCACACTTAATGCTCACAAAGCATTAGAATAGAAGGTTGTTAT
>NC_029775.3:56024066-56047068 GCF_000817695.3 Arachis duranensis | reverse complement strand
ATGTGAAAAAAAAAATTTAGATGACCATCATTTCTATTTTTTAAATTTTTTAGCTCATTTTATAAAATTTTCAAACACTAAAATAATCATTTATTTTTTTATCTTTTTATTTATTTTTATTTTCTAGTATATTTTCTAACCCAATAAAATAAAAATTAATTCATTGTAGATTGATAGTCCATTTAAAAATCTACAACTAACAATAAATGACTACGTGTGTGTTTGAATTTCAATTTGCAAACAAAAGTTTGCATAAAAGTGATTTTGCAAGATTGATTTTGATGAAGAGTAAGTTTGGGTTAACGTGACTTTTGTTTGACAATTTTTATATCAAAATTGATTGTAGTAAAATAAATGTTGTTTAGATTATACTATTCAAAATCACTTTTAGATGAAAAATTACTAAAACAGACATCAATTTAAATAATTTTTTTATATATATACAAAATCAGAACACTAACAAAAATAATATAAAAAATATTTATCATATAAATAAAATAAATACAATAAAAAAATAAAAATATGAAAGAGAGTACTATGAATTTTATAATGTCAAACAAAAAGAAAATATTCTATAATTTTTTTAGTACTGTTAGTACTCTTTAATTTAGTATTATTTTTTACTATAAATTTTCATTATTTATGATTTTGTTGTTACTTATAATTAATTTCTTATTTATTTTGTCCTTTTTTATAGGATCATAATTTATATTATACAAAATTTTGATAATAGACGTAATATCTAATAATTACAATTACAAATTTTACAAAGTCAGAATAAAAAATAAAAAAAATTAATACAAAACAAAAATAGAATACTTCAAAGAATAAAAAAAAATCATACACATAAGAAACAATAAAAATTTCATAAAATCAACAACATATATCATATGAACAAAAAATATAATAAAAAGTAAATAAAATTCGTATGAATAAAACTAAAAGAAAATAAAAAATTTCATACGCAACATAAATATAATGCAGTAAAGGATAGAAAAAAATTCATATAAAAAAAATAAAAATATCCTAAAAAAAAGTCAATAACATTTGTCATATGAATAAAAGAAATACAATAAAATAAATAAAAAAGTCAAACAAAAATAAAAAAAATTTCATAAAAAAATATACATATAAAGAATAGTATAATAAATGATTAAAAAAACTCATAAAAACATAACATGAGAAATCAGAACACTACACAAATAATATAAAAATATTTATCATATAAATAAAAAATATAATAAAAAATATAAGTAAAAAATACAATAAAAAATATAAAATTAAAATATAAAAATGAGTATTAAAAATAATAAAAAATTGAAATATTCAATTTGCTAGTGATTAAAACAAATTTGAACTATTTTAATAAAAAAAAATTTAGAACAAATAACTATGAAGAAGTAAGAAGAACTACAAAAAATTATTATGAAAGTAATAGTTACTAGTATCTTTTTATAGAAGAAAATGAAGGATAGAATTAGTAAAAAAAAAAAAATAAAATTTCACCTAATTTTCCAAAAACAACAAGCAACCATGAAAGTGAAACGCAGAAGCTACAAATTTTAGCTTCTTCTAAACGTGTGTTTCGAAGCAGAATCACTTTTTGCATTCAGAAAGATAAAAATGGTCAAACAAAAAAGTAAAACTTTCGAGAAATTCAAACGTACTTCTCTCTTTCCCAAGGTGTTTGCAAAACACACCCGTAAACATGAACAAAATAAATTCAAATTTTCACTACTTGTTTTACAAGTAATATCACCTTGAAAACATAAAAATAAAGCCTATCTAACTACTATCTCATAAAAAAAAGTCGAAATACTAAATAAAAATAAAAAATAAAAAAGAAAAACTAGACAAACCAATTAAAGGGATACGTGCAGAGCACGTTCAAACCAGAGGAGAGTTACTTAGAACTCTCCAAAGCCCAAATCCAAATCCAAATCTAAAGCTGAGGACTGAGATTTCACACTCGCACACTCGTTCCCATACTATGTCCTCTTTATCACTTCTCTTTTTCCTAGGGTTTTAGGGTTAGGGTTTCATTTACCAATCTCTTTCTCTTCTCTTTTTCTCTCTGCCCTTCTTTCCCTTCCCAAATAGCCATGGATAGGTACCAGAAGGTTGAAAAGCCGAAGCCTGAATCCCCCATCAATGAGAATGAGATCCGAATCACCACACAAGGCGCCATCAGGAACTACATCACCTATGCTTCCTCTCTTCTTCAGGTCCCCTGCATTCTCCTCGATTTCATGCATGTTCCGTTCTTCCCTGCATTCTGGCTTCAATTCGATGATTCGACGACTTCTCTAATTCAAAACGCATTTGTGTTATTTTTGCTATTTATTTGTTTATCTGTGTATTTACTTCGTTATTTCTGTGTTGTTTCTGAGTTGTGGTTTCGGAGTGTTCTAAGTCGTTGGGTCGTTCGCCAAGGTGATTGTGAACTTGACTTTCAGTTGACGAGGTTTATGTGGGAGTATCTCTATTCCGTGATTAAGGTCATTCTGCAAAATCTGTTTGGTAGTTTTAACCCTTGATTGCAATGACGTGGATAAAGGTTCCCTTTATTATTGTTTAAGATTTCATCAGACATTAAGTGCAGAGAAAAATTTTCTGCGTATTTAGTTGATCATAGTATCAAAAACGTGCGCATTATTAACATTGTTTGGATGAGTCAATGGAGGAATGATTAAGTGAAAGAAAATTTCATCTTGAAGTTATTTTGTATTGTTTGATGGATTGGCTATGGAGATCGGGTGGTACATTGTTCAAGGTGTTATTGTGTGATCTGATGTGGTATCATTGAAATATATATTTTGGTTAATGTCTTTATTTTTATATTTTAGAAGATTTTTCATTATTTTAGAATTCCCTATTTTGTTGCTTCTATGCTGTTTTCCTGCATCGTGATTAAAAAAGTGGCAGCTAGTGGAATTCTAGAATCCTGGGGAAATTGCGTGGTGTCTGAATTTTGTATTTTCTTAAAGTAGAAACAGAGTCAGGCTTTGGGAAGCCCACAAAACCCCCACTTGGGATGGGGAAGGGGTGGAGTGCAGAATTGAGGCTTTGAACCACACACTCTCCTTTCATGTCCTACTGATATTGTGGGAGGGGGAAGAAACCACTAGGAGGTCCTGATGCAGAATTCAATTATGGATTAGTTAATGTCTTAGATGTATTTTTGAGAGGATAAAATACTAAATAATTGAACATTATTTGTTAATGGGAGTATTTACTAGAGTTAAGATACAGAGGTCATTTTAAATGATTGTGATTCCCTAGATGTCACATTTCTAATTGAGTTAAAACACAAATGGAAAAGAGTTACACACCTAGATGATCCTTAAACATGGCAGGGAATTATTCGAAGCTTCAAATTAGGAATTTGTCTTATAGAATTAGCTAAAATCAAAAGAATCCAATGTATTAAGAAATATACCAAATGAGAAGTGAAATTGTCATAATTTAGTAAGTCTCCAAATAGTCTGTTTTTGTCCTTTTATGTTGTGATTCTGTAGTTTTTCTTGTATTAGTCAAACATGCACAACTATTTTGTTTATATTTTTAATGCAATTCATAAATGCACACAACTTTTACGTTAAATTCTTTTCTTAAACATAAATACAGCTTCATTTTTCAACTTTTTTTAGGTGGGCTTACCAGTTTGTGTCTGTAAACTTAGCAGACCTGATATTCTTTTCTTTAGTTAACCTACTTATTCTAGTGAATTTTGAACTGACTACAATAATCATATATTATCATGCTTTGTGGGATTGACTATGTCGATAAATGTTGCTCTTGAACTGTATTAAAAGCCACATTTTTAATCCTTCTGTAAAGTTAATTTGATCTTTATTTAACATTTTATTTGGACTGTATTATTTATCCCATTCTTGCGCCGAGGCTTCTATTGGTCTTCTTCTCACCTGGGCATAGTCTCCTTAGACGTATGTTCTTACCAATTGGTGCTAGTTGATGCTTACTATCTCACTGTCTTCTGTTTCTTTAGTAAATGCCATTGCAAGAGTGTAATATTATCAACTGATTCTTCAAGTGACTGTTTGTGGTTGGATTATGACTGACTTCTTTGCTGCAAGTTTTTCAATATGACATGTCACTTTGTATTGTTCTTGTGCTTGTGACTACAAATGATTTGCAATATATATAACTTGTTTTTATCTAATTCTACTAGAAAGTAGTTGTGATTTGTTTTATGACTCCTGTTTTTCTTTGTTTCCATATGTTGTAACTCGTACAGGAAAAACATGCAAGAGAGATTGTCTTGAAGGCTATGGGACAAGCAATCAGCAAGACAGTTGCCATTGCAGAGATTTTAAAGGTCAAATTTCTTTGCAAGATATTTCTTTTTCTCTCGGCGAATGTACCCTTACAATTATGGGAATGAAAATCGAGTATATCTTTCCAATAAAAGAGTTGAAGATATCAAAGTGTTGCAAGTAACTCTATAGTTACTTTTAATTGATGAAAGGACATTCACGAAGCTCCCAGACAAGTATATAAATGGTTGCCACAAGTTACAGAAAAGAGTTAAATTTTTAGAAGTGTAATACTTTGGGGCTACATTTTATTATTACCTAATTGACTTACCTTATTAAACAGAAGAGGATTTCTCAGCTGCACCAAGATACTGCCATCAGCTCGGTCAGCATAACAGATGTGTGGGAACCGATTGAAGAGGGTCTTGTACCGTAAGTTAAAAGTTTTAACCTTTTCTGCAAATGCATCTTTTTATGTATGGGTGGTAGAGTTTCTGAACAACATTCAATGCAGTGTTGAAATGACTCGTCATGTCTCTATGATCTCAATCACCTTATCAACTAGAGAATTAAACAAAAACTCTCCAGGGTAAGTTGTTGAAGAACTAGGAAAATTTTATTTCCAATCTTCTCATAAAGTTGAATTACTCCTGTTATAATGGATTGCAAGGAACAAATTTTAAGCTGAGATATGATTTTGTTTATAGGTATCAAGCTCCACTTAATGTGGAACAACCAAAACCACAATTCAATTATCAACAGCAACTGGTAAAGCAAGCACCTGCTCCGTATAATGCTGTAAATGAAGGTAATCCCTTATGTATATAATGAAACACTAATGTATTATCTATGCTATAAATTGAAGTCTTTATTCATCTAGTCTAATTTGTTCTTCTAGACTCTTATGGCCGCGGTCGAGGTCGAGGACGGGGACGGGGGAGAGGCAGAGGAAGGAATTGGGGGAGGGGTGGTTATGGTTATCAAGGTGGTTATGGAAATTATCAAGGTGGATATGGTTATTACCAGGGTGGGTATTATCAAGGTATGAACTTCAACTAGGATATTCTGTGGGTTAATGTTTTGATGCTAAACTCTCATTTTAATTATTTCCCCTCCCCCTTCTTTTTGATTGTGTTCATATCTTCTCAGATAATGGTGGGTATTCAAATCGAGGCCGAGGAGGTGGGCGAGGCAGAGGTTGGGGGTATCGTAGTAAGTTTACACGATTTGTTTTTTAGATCATTGCTTGTGCTGGTGATTAATTTAATGATGAGGACTTGTTCATTTTGGATTATTTGAAGGACTGATTTGCTCTGAGTTTTATTCTTGTGCTTGTTATGGGACTAAGTCTCTTTTGTTGTTAATAGTTTCTCATTGTGGCTCTTCTCTTTTCTTCTTTTTGATGTATGCTACTTAGTTTTATATTCTTTTTAGTTTATGCTATTGCTTGGGATCAATATCATTGTTTACTGATCGGTTTCAACATTTGCAATATATAGCAGGTTATGATGGTGGTAGAGGTGGAGGCGCAGGTTATGAAGGGGGAAGAGGTGGTGGTGCAGGGTATGAGGGTGGAAGAGGCGGAGGTGCAGGTTATGATGGAGTCAGAGCTGGTGGTTATGAAAGGGGCAGAGGTGGAAATAGGGGTTATGGCCGTGGTAGGGGACGTATTGGAGGACGTACAAGGGGTGGTGGTGGCGGCAACCAGGTGTGATAGCAATGGATAATTTATGTCGTTCTTGCTAAATGCTTGCCTTGACCATTGAGGAGAATTATTAAGCAGTATTTTATGTTTTTATATCATGAAACTGGAATGGGCAAGGTTTTGTTCATCTTTTTACATTTAGCCGGAAAGCATTTTGGTTTTATATGATTGCTGTAATTCATTTCAACTTTTTACGGTTGCTAACACCATATTTTTATCTGTATCTAGTTTCCATGTGCTTTTAAATTGATCAAGGTAGTTTTTTGTTATAGCCTTGCAAATATATCTGAGCAGATACATACCTCATTTAAAGAAAAATTAATTGTTCAGCAACTGATCAGTGTGCTGACTGCTACAAGTTAAGGGAACACCAACTTTATTTTACTATATATTTCTTACGGGAAATATAATTAACGTTATTTCGTATTTGTTAGACTAGAACGGATGGGTTGTGCACTCATTTAATAGTACTTTGCGCTGGATGTTTGGTTCTAAATAAAAAAACAAATATATATTTAGAGTGAAACTCAAATGTTACTATTTGTAACTTATAATTTGGAAGAAAGACAGACTGGGAATAGAGATGCTTTGGTAATGTGTTTGGTGTAAGAAATATAAGATTAAATTATGTCTCAATAGTATATCTGATTTAAGATAAAAATAAAAATTTAAATAAGTAAAATTACTAAAATATTCATACTAAAAAAATCAAAATAAAATCCTAACCTATTTAGCCATTTCCCTAACCCCGTCCCTTTCCCCCTTCCCCTTCTCTCTGTTTTCTCGTTCTCTCTCTCATCTTTGTACTCCTTTCGATGGCAAACCAGTGGCAACGGTGGCTTCTTTTCACGGCAACGATTGTCCTTCATCGAACCATCCTCGATGGCTTAAACCAGAGCAGCGATTCTCCATTCTTCCACGATTGCGTCTTTCCCTTCTTGAATTGCTGCTAGGCTGTTCAGCACTACCATAGCCTTCTTCGCTGTGTCGAACCCTTGTTCTGCCCCAAGCTCTACTAGTGCCCTCATTGCGCCTACGTTCATTGCTCGCTCCCTTCCATTCCTTGTTTGGCCTTTCTCTCTTATACTGCCCTCTGTTCTGTCTTTTGTAGCTTGTTCTTCTCTTTTATTTTTTGATTCTGAAATCTTTTCGTTTATGAGATTATTGAATCTGATTTTGAAATGTTTATGAAATTGTTATTGTTTTTTGGTATTATTGTTGTTGGTGGCGGATTGGTGATAGCAGATGTATGGTGCTGTTTTACTGTTTAGGATTGACAAATGTGAAGTGTTGGCAATGGGAAAATTTAAAGAGTAAACACCTAATCCAGTCTTTGTCTATTTTCACGAAGGACAAAGCGATTCCTGTAAAAAAAAAAAGGGGACACTTCGACCTTCAGCCTTTTTATTTTGGGATAATACGATCTCTATGTTAAAAAAATTATTTAAATAATAATAAAAATTGATTTTGTGGGAGTTTTATTTGTATTTTGTGGGGGTTTTAAACCTCCACAAACTATTAATAAGTTTGTTTTTGAAAAATTCCTTCACCAATGGTAGTTAAGTAAAGAAAAACTATTAATGAAAATGATGCCACAAAAAATAGTAATTGTAGTACAAATACTTTTTAAAAGAAAAAAATAACATCGAATAAGAAATGAAAAAAGAGAACTTTAATGTTGATAATATTGGTATTATTGATGATGACGGTAGAGGAGATAATGATTATGATAAATCAATAAGAATAACAGAAGTAGGAGCCATCATAATGAGGATGAAGAAGGTAATGGTAGTAGTGATTGTAATTAGCTATATTATTGAAAATAATTTTGTGAAGGTTTAAAACCCCCTACAAAATACAAATAAACCCCCCCACAAAATCAATTTTTATTATTATTTAAATAATTTTTTTAACCGAAGAATCGTATTGTCCCAAAATAAAAAAGTTGAGGGTCGAAGTGTCCCCTTTTTTTGGATAAGGACCGGATTGGGTGTTTACTCAAATTTAAAGGATAAACTTAAAATATAAAATTTTAAAAGAAGGTATTTTAGAAAAAAAATATTAATAAATTTCAGTATGTGTCATTTAAAATTTTTGAATTTTTTTAAATAAATAATTTAATTATTTTAATTATTGAAATATATAATTTGTAGCGCGTTTATTAATTTACGTTACATTGATTTATCTTTTTTAGGGCGGTAAACGAGATATGTGTATTTATAAATATAAAAATATAATTTTTAAAAGGTTTAATTACTCTGCAGGTCCCTATAATTTCACCAAATTTTCAATTAGGTTCTTATACTTTTTTTTTCAATTGGGTCCCTAGATGTTATTTTTTTTTTCAATTTAGTCTCTGCTGTGATAAAATCGTTTGAAATAACAGAATATTCTGTTAAAAAATAGAATATTTTCATAATTAATTTAGAATAACTAATTAAACACCTCTTTATTTTTTTAAAATACCAAAACAGCCCTTGGTCCCCAAAATGAAAGATCCTTTGTCATCCCTAACTTTCTCTGTCTTTGTTGGAGTTGTGCACAAAGATGTTGTGAACCGCCGACGTCTCCGTCACCACGATTGTGAACCTGTTACCCACCAAGCCAAATACGCACTCCATCTTCTTTCTTTCTTTGTTCTTCTTTTTTCCTTTTTCTTCCTCACTTCACGAATTTCTTTATCTTCTTTTCCCCTCTCACGGCGAATTAGGCAACAGTAAGTTCTTGGCGTTTATCCTCCGTTCGTTGGGTTCATCATCCATCTGCGTCGTCGTCCGTGACAGTGTGAGCGTACGTCGGTTGGTGGTCTGCCGTCGCTTTTGATATGCTATGTACTGTTCGTCCATCTGTTCTGCTCTGCTCCACGTTGTTCGTCCGTGGGTTTTGTGGCGTTCGCTCGCTGTGCCTCGCCGGGCCGCGCCTCGCTACCTGAAGTCAATATGCCAAAACAGGTAACGAGTTAAATTTTTTGTTTGTTTTTCAAAGTTGATGAAACAGATTTAAGCATATGATAATTTTTTTGAGATAATGGTTTTTGAGTTAATTACGAAAAATATAGCAGTGGTTGAATACTTATTTTTTGAATTAATTTTTGAATTTTTTTATGTAATGGTTTAAGGTAGAGGAAACCCTATTTGGATTTGGTTGGTAATGCGAAAACAGTTGTAGAGACTCTGAATAAGGAGATTAAGGATGATCTTTTTGTTTGACCAGGAATCACCCTTGAGGAAAGCTATATAGAAGAATTCTAAGGATAATGCGCCAAAGATGGAGGTTCAGATTGCTAAGGATGTTGTGCCATTCAATTTCTTAACACCAACGAGGATCATAAGAGATGCAATTCTTGGAGCTGGAAGCCCGGCTCCGGTTGTGGTGTCCAATGGTGCAAACACCATGGATGTAGGTAGGGCTGTGTTGGTTCAGACAGAACCCAGGACTAGGTTGAATGCAAGAACTTGGGGGACCATAGGAGTTGGCCTCGGGACCATAGGGGTTGGCTTCGATTATTGCATTGCTACTGCAGTGACTTGTCCCGATTGACTTATTGTTGCAGTTGATAGGGAATTTTGGATTTAGATTTAGTACCATTGAATTTGAGGTATATATTCCTGAACCCATACTTATTGATGCCCTTATCTTTAGTTATATTTTCATCTGTCATATAGTGGAATGGTTCTTATTTTAGTCTCAACATTGTTAAGTAACAACCAGTATGGAAAGTATACGAAATTGAGAATATGATGATTGATTCTATTGATTCAAGCATGTCTCAAATACATGTTTATAGAAACAACTTAAGGTCTAACAACAAATCATAAAACGCTAGTAGAAATTTTTACTGCAATTGTTTTGAAATAGGATCTTTCATGAACTCTTTTATGTTTCTATCCATAGCTAGTAGTTCTGTGATAGATAGGATTACATAAGCTGGTGTAATTACTATGTGACAACCCAAAATTCCAAGTTCTAGGAGATTTTTTTTACTAGTTACTAGTGAGTACTGAGTACTGAGCAGTGCTTAAGGTAAATTATGATTGTTTGCAAGAGTCCTTTTTTTGGAAACTAAATTATAAAAGAGTCGGTGACTATTGATGCTATTTGTAATGGTTTAATCCAGGGATGTGGAGTGAAAATTCTGAACTGTTGCCTTATATGTCTTATCTTTTTTCGATACTTGAGAAAATATGTATTGCCTTATATGTTATCTTCTTTTCAATCTAGTAAAGTGGTGAGTTTGATTCGTAGTTCAGTAAGGGAGTTTCACACTATTTTTGCTATGCATCAATCTCTGTCTCCTCCTTCACTTTGTTTGCATTGGGTTCCACCTCCAGTTCATTCTGTTAAATTGAATTGTGATGCTAGTTGGTTTGCTCCTTCTGGCTATGCTGGTTTTGGTTGTATTATTCGCAATCCTGATGGATGTTGGTTGAAAGGTTGCACTGGAAAAGTCGAAGTGTGCAGTGTTCTTTTTGCTGAATTGTATGCAATTTGGAGAGGTTTACTTCTTGCTTGGGAGAGTGGATTTCGTGAGGTTATTTGTGAAACAGACTGTTTAGAAGCTCTTTTCTTGGTAAACCAAAGAATGCTTAGTAAGGATATTCCGGAATGGGATTTGGCAAAGCATATTCAGGAGGTTATGAATTGGAATTGGAGAGTCTCTATTCTTTTAATTCAGAGGACTGCAAATAGTGTTGCAGATTGTATGGCTAAAGCAGCTGCTTCTGTCGCGGACATTCACTCGAATTGGAGCCAACCATGGAGTGAGCTTCAACATCTAATAGATTTAGATATGACCCTAGCCAATTAATTTGGTTTTGTCTCTTTTTTCTTTCTTTTCTATTTAGTCACCAAAAAAAAAAAGATCCTTGTTACCTATGGTAGTGATTATTTTCAACCATGGAGGTGGATATGGTGGTGACCGGAGAACCCCCCGAAGAGTTGAATAGACCTCACAAAAATGATCCCGACTTCCTTTATTTCAAAAGCAGGCTACAGGCTACCATGCTTTGATTGAAGCTTTTGGTGGACTATCTTGTTGGGACATTTGATGAACTCAAGTATGCTTTAATTGAAGCTTTTGGTGGACTATCTTGTTGGGACACTTGATGAACTCAAGTCTGCTCTTTATTGTTGATCCTATGCTGGTTCAGAGAGTGGGAGTGGGAGTTGCAACACAAGAACTGATTTATAGATTATCTGTATTACACTGAAATTATGTTTTCTATGGTTTTCATTTTTAGATTTCAAATTTTAATAACATAAATTACAAAACCTTTTGGTTTTCTATGGTGTACCATGATACGATAAAGACACAAACTATATTTCATGAATCCACACAAATGTAACATATTATATGATCATAATAAATACTTGAATAATGAAAATTGAATTTTATATATACTTATTACTACTATTTCTGTTTCATTTTATCCATTCTTTTTTTTCTATATGTTCTTTAAAAATAAGGCATTTTGAAAGTAAAAAAGAAAAAAAAAACTATTTTTGGTACAATTTATTCATAAATAAGCAAAAGAATGATAATGACAAAATAAAAAGGATTATATAATTTTCAATTAGGTCCTTATACTTTTTTTCTTTTCAATTGAGTCTCTAAGGGTATATAAGTAATTTTACAATTCACTAACATTTTTTTGACGTTTAACGTTAACAGGGACTAAATTGAAAAAAAATAATGTATAGGACCCAATTGAAAAGAAAAAAAGTATAGGGACCTAATTAAAACTTCGATAAAATTATAGGGACCTGCAGAATAATTAAACCTTTTTAAAAATAATGTTTCAAATAATAGAAAAGATAGGCGGTTTCAAATAATAGAAAAAATGAGGGGTTTTAAAATAACAGGAGATATAGGTGGTTTTATCTAACTAATTAATGGCCGACGGGACATATGACGTAATTTAAAATTGTTCCTTTAAAATAAACACATTATTTTCTTAAAAACCAACCTATTTAAACTAATAGTAAAAAAGTTTAGTATTAATTTACTTCGCTTTTAAGTATATTTTATTAAAAAAATATTCGTTAAAATTTAGCTCCTAAATTAATTAGGAAATATTTGTATATATTTATACATATAATAAATAAATTGTCATAATAGAATAAAAGAAATTGTAATAAATAAATAATCTAAATTGTTTACAATAATATAATAAATTTTTTATGAAATATTAAATATATATTTTTCTATAGAATGAGTAGTATTTGGTTTTATTATTGGCATTATAACGTATTATTATGAAATTGATTTTGCTTTATTATGGAAAAAAAAATAAGCATGAGGAAGGTGTTGCGTTAAAAGACGGAGGTGTGGTGAAGTGGTTGAGTTAAATCAAATTTACAAACTTATAATAAAATAGTAAAGAAACTTTAGAAATTTGGATATATGGCCTAAAAATTTGATCTTTTTTATGTATTTTTTTAGGAAAAGTCTAGGGGGCAGTAATTTTATTAAATTTTGGCCAGCATGTAACTAGTAGAGAAAAGTGAGTCATTGGATAAAATTTCACACCAATCTCACACCATCAAATCATCATTGATGGCTAGTTGATGGCTAACAATCACAAAAATTGCTGACCCATAGCATTGCACTTTTTTTTATTAGTTTAAATGGGTTGGTTTTTAAGAGAATAATGTATCAATTTTAAATGGATAATTTTAAACTATGTGATACTTCAATTGGCCATTAATTAGTTAGTTAAAACTATCTATCTCTGCTATTATTTTGAAATCGTCTATCTTTTTATTATTTAAAATTGTCTGTTTTTCTTATTTTTTGAAACATTCTATTTTTAAGAGTTTAGTCTAATTTAAATTATTAATATTTTTTATTATTTTTAAAATTATATTTCATATTTACAAATACACATATCTCGTTTACATTATAAACGAGATAATTATGAATGTATTTCGTTTACTCTATAAACGATATATGTGTATTTTTTAAATTTTATATATCACGTTTACTGTATAAACAAGATACATTCATAATTATCGAGATAAATCAATGACATGTAAATTGGTAAATACGCTAAAGTTATATATTTCGGTAATTAAAATAATTAAATTATTTATTTAAAAAAATTCCCTAAAAATTTTCTCTTCTGTGTTTTTATTTTTTGAAAGTATTAGAGAGACTAAAATTTTGTATCTCTAAAATAATATTTTAGTTTCAGTCTCTAACTATCAAATATAATACTAAACTCAATCTTAGTACCAAAAAAAAAAAACTTAGGAAGTTAACCTTTGATATCTACATAACGGGTGTACAAAAAAAAATTATAATTTTTTTCATTTTGAACAATTTAATTTAATTTTTTTTTCACATATTTAATATGCCATCTGCAAGTACTTCCCCTAGAAACTTTGTTTCTGTGAAGCCAATGCAATACTAGTCTCCAGATTATTAGAATTTTTGCTGGTCATTTGAAAAATATAATCAAACTAATACATCCTAAAAAATAATTTTGTAAAAAATATAGACATATAAAAGAAAATATTAACTAATCTAAGTAAATGAAAAAAAGTTAGTAAAATTTCATATGACATGTTTTTTGGATCATTACTGAAATTTTAGGTAAAATATTACAAATTCAATATTATATTATGAAATAAATTTTTCATTTTATTAGGTAACAAGCAAGCAAACATAAAATAAACATGACGTATCACATTGCCTCCACAAGAAGGAATTAAGGATAAAAGAAACTAAAATAGTAATAATATTACACTATCACAAAAAATCTGATTGGATGTTATATGCAATTAGATTAGGAATTCAATCTTGAGCCAAAACAAATTGCATAAAGAACAAATCAAGTTTCGTAGAAAAGATTATTTTCTTTTAAAAGAGAAGAAATGACAAAGATTTTGCCAAACCATGCCATTATTCTCTCATAAGTAACAAATGCTCACAGAAATCAAACAACATGAAGGACTAAAATTGAAAAATATCGGGCCCAAGCATACATAATTAATTTTCTAATATACTTAACCGAAGCATGCTCACATCGTTTGTAACTACTATTACCAAGTTCAGGACACTTCATATTGTTAAGAAATGGGGACATTGTTTCTCTTGTTCTTGAACTATCATTTGCACGACCTTGTCATTGCTCTTCAACTGAAGAAGACTATTCCATACACCCACAATTTTCTTGATAACTTTTACTGCATTAGGTAAAACCCTGACAATGATCAAGTAAGTGTTTCAAGTGGTTCCAAGTTTGCAGAGCTGGTTGCTCTTCTATCAAGAAGTTTTTCCCTAAAAAGAGGCTAGATAATAAAATATTAGTATAAATAACTTGAGAAGTAATAGGAAGATTGCGAACAATAGTAGGAATCATAGGGTTTATCCATTCTAGAGGATTAGTACCATTAACAATAGGGGAGACAGCTATTGTTGGATAAGCTTCACTAATAGGGATTTTCATGAACCCATATCACAGGATCATAAGCATAAACAACATAATTAATGATGCAATTAGCACTCCTTCATACAATGTCTTCATTTTGATGATGTTATGAATGAAGCAACAACAATGAACCATCACATAATTAGTCATAAGTAAACCAAACAACTATTGACTTAATGATTGTCCTTTGCATAATTTCTTGTCTTAATAGTGAAGCCATCAAGGATTGAAGATAATTGATGCAAACACTGCAAGATCTGCCTTTTGGTTTCAGTCTACTACCTAACTAATATCAAGTACCAACCAACAAGCCTAGGATTGGAAGTATGTTCTAAAAGCTGACATATCAACCATGTAATTTACTTGGATAAGTGTAAGATTAAGCTAGCATGCTGATTCTGCATTCAGAATAACAAGTAAACTAAACTCTGCCTTTACATATGGAAAGTTTCTTGTTTCCTTCGGTGGCTCATAAAGAGAAAGATTACAAACTTCTTGAAAGAAACAATATAAAAACAAAAATTTCTCTAGGAATTTAACTTGTGTGTTCAATTCTTGTAGATGAAATGAAAGATTGAGCAATAGAAATCAATATTATTACTTTTAGAGAAACATCATTAATATGAGTAGAAAATTAGTACACCAAAATCAGTATTATTACTTACTAAAGGAAGTTCCCTTCTTTTTATTTTTATCATTTTCATTTATTATTATTTTTTTATTTTTAGTTTAGTAAATTAAAATCTAGAATATGTAAAGTAGACAATGATCGACTAATTGTAACCATATAAGTATGTCATCAACCATCTTATTTCATGTTCAAACCAACTTCAACTTCATTTCATAAACAAATGGTACATGAGTTACTTATACTAGTGAAAAAAAAAAAGTCTTCATGACTCAAAAAATATGGGACTAATACATAACATAAAGTTCACTATTCTAAACAATATAGGACTTGTATTTCCTTATTACAATTAACTAATATAATTAATCTACTAACTTTATTTGCTCCCGTGTTACTAGATCTTGTGACATGCAACAAAATTGTCATTATCACCTATAGTTAGTTATTTCCATTGTCATGCATGTTTGGGAACATCTATTAATATAGAGAAATTAGATAGTTTGGCCATTGAGGCTATCCAAGTGTCAATGATGACTGAAAATTCACTATATCATTATAATGAACCCATCTTCGGTAAGTATACCAAATTATCGTCAAGTAATAACTCACAATGAGTGAGGTCGAATCCCACCAAGATTGATTGATTGAACAACTTTAGTTACTGGGTGATTTAGTCAAGCTAATCAAGAAGAATTGTTGAGTGCAGCATTCTAAATAGTAGAATTGTAAATGACTTAAAGATAAAGGAAAGCAATAAAGTGCAGAAATGTAAAGAGCATGAAAGTAAATTGCAGAAACATAAATGACTGAATTGTAAATAGGGAATGGGTTGATAGCAGAAATTAAAGAAAGCTATAAAGAATAGGAAAGATAAGAATGGGGAAGATTCATTGGAGTTGGGAGATATTGCACTTTTTGGATTAAATTCAGATCATCTCATCTTCAATCATGCAACTCATTGACCTCTTGGCAATCATAATTGATTGAACCCCAATTCCTTGGAGATTCAATCTCTCAAATCTTGATAACCAGCTAATTCCTTGGTCTAGTTGCTCATGAAGAGAGATAAGCTTGGTCCCTAATTTTACCACACATCCTCATAGATCCAAGTAATTGGGTAGATTTTATGTCACCATATCTAATCCCAAAACCCAGATTTACTCAATGTGAGAAGGAATTTCAAGCAAGGTCTCATGTTTCCTTTTTCAAGACTCCCATGAAACCCATTTTGTATTCAACCTCTTTTCTAAGATGATTGAACACTAAGCATGAAGAACGAAATTCTTTCTAGTAAATCAAAGAGAGATGAAGAGAAGAAGAAATTCACTATCAATTAATCCATCAAGTACAACAGAGCTCCCTCCCCTAATGAGAGGGAGTTTAGCTACTCATAGCTTAGAGAAAAGTAAAAGAGATGGAAGAAGATGAAGTGAAGTAAGTGTAAAAATAAAAGTCCCAAGCTAACAATCAACCCCTTTTTCAGTCCCCTCAAGGGGTATTTATACTACTCCTATTACTAGAAATGAAAATTACACAAGGAAAAGAAAATTACAATTGAAAATTAAAGGGAAAAAAACCATTAAATTGAGGCATGTGAGTGGCGTGTGCGCGCAATGTTGGCTTGGCGTGCCACGCCCATAACTCAAGTGGCACGCCCACAGTGATGTCTTCATTCTTCTTCTCTGGTAAATTGAACTAGCGTGGCACGCCCAGAACTGGCGTGTCACGCCTTCAGCAAAGTCCTTATTCTCCTTTTCTGGTCTGTTGAACTGGCGTGCCACGCCCTGCAGTGTCATGCCACGCCTTGCAGTGTCGTGCCACGTCCTTGTTAAGCTCATCAATCTTCCTCTCTGGTCACTTGTACTGGCGTGCCACGCCCAGGTCTGGCATGCCATGCCCTCATTAAGGTCTTCAATCTCTTCTCTGGAATGTTGGACTAGCGTGCCATGCCCAGGTCTGGTGTGCCACGCCTCTTATGGTGCATGATAAGTCCCCTCTGGTCTAGTAAGCTGGCGTGCCACTCCAAGGACTCAAGTGGCATGCCCATGATGCGAACAAGCTTGGCGTGCCACACCCCAAACACCAAGTGGCACGCCCATTGACACTTTGACTTGGCGTGCCACGCCCAAAGTCTCAAGTGGCACGCCTTCGATGAAGCCTTGTCCCTTCTTCTCTGGAAGTTTGTATTGGCGTGGCACGCCTTTGAACTGGCATGCCACGCCCATATTAGAGCTTCATGCACCCTTTCTGGTTGGGTGAGCTGGCGTGCCACACCTTGGGCTCAAGGGGCACACCCATGTTGATGGTTGAACTCATAAGCTTGGTGTGCCACGCCCTAAGTACCAAGTGGCACGCCTTCGATGTTGCTTCTTCCTTCTCATCTAATCAGTTGAACTGGCGTGCCACGCCTATTGTGGAGGATAAGACTAGCGTGCCACGCCTAGCTTGGCGTGCCACGTCCCTTGAAATTCTTTAAAGGTCCCTCTTGCTAGAATGCCTAGCATGCCACGCCCAGCAGTGGCGTGCCACGCCATAGTAAAGCATTGGAGTTCCTTTTCTGTAAAAGATAACTAGCGTGCCATGCCTGGTCTTGGCGTTCCACACCCATTGTAGTTCCTCATTGCTTCTTTTCTGGAAGTTATAACTGGCGTGTCATGCCAGGCCTTGGCGTGCCATGCCCTTTGAAACTCTTCAAGGACTCCACCCTGGTTCATGTACCTAGCGTGCCATGCCCAGCAATGGCGTGCCACACTCACAGTAATCCTGTATGGGTTCTCTCTGGAGATGATAACTAGCGTGCCACGCCTTACCTTGGCGTGCCACGCCCATAGAAACTCCTCCAATTTGCTTCCTGGAATTAATAGTTGGCGTGCCAGGCCCAGTCAAAATAGTGGCGTTTGCACCAAGTGGCACGTCCAGCACACATGCCCAACTCATTTTTCTTGCTTTCTCATCTTTGGTTGTCTTTTTCACCTGAAATTCAAGCAAGACTCATTTTAAAGCCATGTCCCATAAATTTATCATATAGTTCATGAAATTGCATCAATTGAATGAGATTTTACTAATTCTATGGTCCTTTTAGATAAGAGAATGAGGTAGATGATGTAAGTCATCAGTCAACTAAACCATTTTGGTTCCACTATTCATGTCATGTATGTTTACTAACTTTTTGTGCTAAACCTCATCGGTCTAACATGTGTATACGTTGTTGGATGCCCATTACATATCAGCCATTAGTCTACTTGAACTTTTGGCAAATAGGTATGCAGTAAAATGAAAGAGAGATAATTATAAGGTATAAACCCATTGGAATGGCAAGAAACTCTTCTCATTTAAGCTCATCCTTAGAACCTATTTTTGCTATAACCTATGCAGTGGTTTCAAAAACTTTTGAATTGGTGGATAATTCAAAATAATGACGCCTCTTACAAATAAGATAAATTTTCCCTCGGCTCCTAAAGTGCAGGCTTCTATATATATATATATATATAGAGTGGTCTTCATGCTTTTGTATGTGTATTGATTTCTTGAAATAAAAGGTGGAATTTGCACAATATGGCGGAAATGTGTGACTCGCTTGAAACTCTCTCAACCAAGAGATCTGATTGGGTCATCAAGGTATGGGTAGTCAGAATTTGGGGAGGCCAGGTCGAGTGAACAATAATGATAGTAGAGCTATAGAGTTTGTCATGCACGATTCGAAGGTTAGTTAGCATCAGGTTGATTGATTTTCTATACTTATATTTTACATATTTGTTCTTTGTGGTCAATTGTTAAGTAGTTATATTAATCATGTTTAAATAGGGCAATAGGATGCATTATACGGTTCGTAAATCTATGGTGAGGGTCTTCAGGCTTGTTTTGCCAGAAGGACAACAATATAGTATGTCTAATTTCATAGTGATTAAGAAAAAATTGTGGATGAAGGGTAGCTTGATGGAGTATAGGATCATTTTATTACAAAGAAGTTGAGTTGTGCGTATAGCTCAACCGATGTTCCCATATCAGTACTTTATCATCAGGCATATTTAATCCATTTTTCATATAGAAAAGCTCAACGATCATGTTTTGTTTGGTAAGTAAATTTAATAAGGTTATAAAATATTCTAAATAGTTAATAAAATAGGTCTTCATGTTCTATTTGGATTTTTTTTTTTTTTTATTTTTAGATGTCCTTGCTCAGGTTATTGGGAAGGAAGATCCCAAAGATTTAGTTACTAAACAGGGGAAGGAGATCGAGCAGTTGGTGGTTTAAATTAAAGATATTGAGTAGGTTTGATTTGAGATTTTTTACAAGTAGAACTCGATCAACTATACCTTATCTGGTGATTTGTTTGATGTTATATAACCCTTTCTTGATGCTGATACATGGGAACCTCTTTTAGTTATTATTTCAACTTTTTAGAGCGAAGGAGTGAAATGGTACATGGATGGTAATGTGGTTTATGTGTCTGTTTGGTGTATATTCATGAACTAGTTTTTCACTGAATTATTTAACATGGACCTAATAAACAGGGAAACTTAACATGCAAAGTAGTTTTGACACCTCCAATTCCTCATATTAAGGAGTGGATTCTTTTAGGAACAAGTATGTATGGAAAATTATTTTAGCACTAATAAAAGAGAGAACAGAGCAGGATTAATGTTAAACTATGAATTTTACGTTCTTTGGCAACATACAAGATGATAGCAACTTTCATCACAAAGGATAAGTCATATCTCAACTCATTCATATAGGTTTGGCACATAGGAACTTTGAGGAGGATTGTGCTCTATAGACACAATTGAGGATGTTTTGAATACAAGTGAGGTATGTGTACCAGAAGTCTCTGGTATGGGTTGTGAGATGGATCGAAAATTTGCGAGTTGAAGCAGTCGTCAAATTTTTTGACAAGAGCAATGGGGGCTAGTACATGCAAAAATATTCTGATGGCTAAGTCAGAATGGATCTGAGAGGTATAAGGTGTGAGAAATGAGTGACGTACTTGAGTGGAGCCTCTGGCTCTCCTTTATATAGTTGGTGGTAGTTATCTCATCTTATCTTGTTTGGCTAAGATAAGGGAGGTATTTGAATTCGAATGTCAGTTAGAGACTGTAGGGCCAATTTAGGTAGTCCGAAGGGGCCATCCTCGAGTAACCAGGTCGGAGGCCGTCTTGGTGTGGGACTTGGGAGTCGGGTTCGTAGCAGTTGCCCCGAGCAACAGAGAGAGTGTGCTCAGCCTCATCGCTGGGAGAACCTTTACTCGCCGTTGCGGCTTGGTAGGGCGCTTGTTTGTTTGAGTTACTTGGTTGAGGTCGGCGAATCGGAGAGTTCCTGGTTGTTTCATGATCAGGCAAGGAACGCGCTGTACAGTGTGGGAGATCGTTTAAACCTTGGTTAGTTTGAGCGTCTTATCACACGCTCGTTGTTTTTCCCGAAGGAAAGTCTGTCAGTTGCATTTTTCAAAGCATCATAATGGCATTTAATGTGAGGGGACGTTTTGGTCTTTCCCTCAATTTTTGGCTTTTGCATTTTTATATTTAAAAAACACTTGGTAACCGCTTCTACTTCTTCTCTTTATTTTCTTCGCTTTCACTTTTTTCCCTTTTTCTTTCTCTCTGCTTCACATCCTCCTTTCTACCATTTCGCACTCTTTTCTCTGCTGCTTTAAATTTTCTGGTCCGTTCGTGCATTCCATGTGTCCGTCCAGTGCTTTGAGTTGCTCCTTGATCCTTGTGATGACAAGTCATCATATACCCATTTTTCAAGCTAATTTCACTTGTTTTATTAGTCTTTATGCACTTTCTTGCATCTCAAGTAAGTGATTTGGAATGAAAATGCATAACTTCTTTGAATCAAACAACCACCATTAAATTGATGCTAACTCATGAGGTTTAAGCAAAATTTAATTGATTTTTAATTGATTTATAAGCCTTGTGAATTTAGTGATACTTTGATTGGTTGTTTTGATTATTTGAAGGTGAAGAAAAGGAGGAAAAAGGAAGCGTGGCTTAAGAAAGCGTGACTCAAGAGATAAGAAACGTGGCACATGGAAGGGAGGAAGCAAACATTGCCCTCCACAAGGGCACACTGCCCTCCAGGAGGGCAACATAATGAAACAAGCTTTGAGAAGCAACACTGCCCTGCCCACAACAAGGGCGGAGCACAATTTGATGCCAAGGATCAAGGAGAGCAAAAACTCTGCCTTGCCCTCCTCAAGAGCAATATCGGGCTCCAATCAAGAATAATTCAAAGGAAATTGCTTCCTAGTGCTTCCTATGGGTTTCGAACCCAAGGACAAGGAGGGAAGGAGTAGCGTTCAAACAAAAAGAAAACAAGCTTGCTTTCATTCTCCATGAATCGAACACGGCACCATGAGGAAGTAAGGAACTAGGCGTGACTTTGGTGCCAAGAAAACCAAGGAAAAGAAGCAGCGTGCGCCTCCACCAAGTTTCGAACTTGGAACTTCACTTTTGGAAACATTGCCCTGCCCTCCGCGAGGGCAGGGCAGCATTTTGTGGTGCACAGCCAGCGCACCAGATTGGCACGCACCAAGGACTCTCGGCAGCAACGGCACGCACGGGCAGCAAAATATGGCGCACCAAAAAACTCTGCCCTGCCCTCCACAAGGGCAGGGCAGCATCCTGCAGCACCATTGCGTGCGTGGTTGGTGCATGTGGTGCTGCAGGATGCTGCCTGCCCTTGTGGAGGGCAGGGCAGCATTCTGATGCATCACACGCACCAAGCACGGACGCAAGGGCAGGGCAGCCTCTTGGAAGCCATTTTTTCATGGGCTGAAAATTGGATTAAAAATCCAATTTAATTCTTTTCTTCACCAAATCAAAAGCCCATCCAAATGCCAAAATCCAAGAATAGAAAGTGTATAAATAGGAGATAGTTTGATGTAATTAGGACTTTTCTTTTTGAGCTTTGAATCTTTTCTTTTATTTTTGACTTTTGAACCTTCTCTTGGAGACTTCATTGAGAGCTAGGCACTGAGATTTCAGAGAATTGGGGAGGAGAATTGATCTCTCTTCTTCCTCGTTCTTGCTTGAGCATTTTTACTTTTCTTGTTTGAGTCTTGGGTGTGAAGAATTGAGGAATTTCTGTCTCAATCTCCATTCAAGATCTCTTTAATTTTTCTTCTGCATAATTGAGTTTAGTCACATTTCCTTTACTGCTTCTTCTTTAATCTCTTGTTAATTGCTTTGTGAACTTGGATCTGGGAAGGCAATTGAGATCTAGACTTTGCTATCTAGTCTCTGGAACCCTGAGATCTCATTTTCCTTTTGGTTCTTCTGTGAATCCCTGCTGCAATTTAATTTCCATTTCTGTTTGAGATCTAGTCTATTTCAATTCATCTCTTGTTTAGTTAATTGTTGCAATTTAATTTCCCTCATTTGAATTCTGAAATCCCAATCCTCAAATCCCTTTTTCATTCAAGCAATTTATATTTCTTGCACTTTAAGTTACTGCAATTTACATTTCTTGCACTTTAAGTTTCAGTCATTTAATTTCTTGTTCTTTAAGATTCAGCATCTTTTACTTTCTTGCTCTTTAATTTACTGCAATTCTCCCCTCTCCCTTTACATTCCAAGCAATTTAGTTTCTTTTAATGATAAACCACTCAACCAATACTTGATTCGCTTGACTAAATCAACCACTGAACTAAAATTGCTCAATCCTTCAATCCCTGTGGGATCGACCTCACTCCCGTGAGTTTTATTACTTGATGCGACCCGGTACACTTACCGGTGAGTTTTGTGTTGGATCGTTTTCCACACATCAAGTTTTTGGCGCCGTTGCCGGGGATTGAAATAGATTGACAATGATTAAGTGAAGTGGAGGTCTAGATCAAGCTCTTTTTCTTTTCTGTTTCTTTAATTTTTTTGAATAACACACTAACTGTTTGAATTTTTGCTTAAACTAACTAAAACTTCATTCTAGCAATAGATTGAAGTTTCACTGGTTTTCTGGATT
>NC_029775.3:56023349-56023915 GCF_000817695.3 Arachis duranensis | reverse complement strand
TTATTGGAGAGGAAGAATCTGAGGAGGAATTCCAAGAGATGGAAGGAGATCCATCAAATCCCAATCAACCAGAAGGAGGAGCCAACAATAATCCACAACAAAGAAGAGTATTAGCTTCCTACACATTTGCAAATGCTAGACACTGTGGGAGTAGCATTCTTACTCCTAATGTCAATGCAAACAACTTTGAATTAAAGCCACAACTCATCACTTTAGTCCAAAACAACTGCTCTTTTGGAGGAGGACCATTGGAGGACCCGAACCAACATCTATCCACTTTCCTGAGGATTTGTGACACTGTCAAAACCAATGGTGTGCCTCCTGACAGCTACAAGTTACTGCTCTTTCTATTCTCTCTCAGGGACAAAGCCACTCAATGGCTAGAAACATTTCCAAAGGAAAGCATCAACACTTGGGATGATTTAGTGAGCAAGTTTCTTGCCAAATTTTATCCGCCTCAAAGGATCATAAGATTGAAGACTGAGGTGCAGACATTCACTCAAATGGATGCTGAAATTTATATGAAGCATGGTAAAAGATATAAGGCATGCTGAGGAAATGTCCAC
>NC_029775.3:56023000-56023303 GCF_000817695.3 Arachis duranensis | reverse complement strand
TTGACTGAGTGGGACAAGTTGCAGAACTTCTATGAGGGACTCACTCTTAAGGCTCAAGAAGCACTTGATCATTCAGCTGGAGGCTCTTTGTAACTCATGAAAACTACAGAGGAAGCTCAAAATCTCATTGATATGGTGGCTAACAACCAATATTTCTTTGCTCACCAAAGGCAACACCAACCATCACAAAGGAGAGGAGTAATGGAGTTGGAAGGAGTGGATTCAATCCTAGCTCAAAACAAAATGATGCAGCAGCAGATTCAGCAACAATTTGAGCAAATGGCCAAGAGAATTGATAGCCTT
>NC_029775.3:56022258-56022890 GCF_000817695.3 Arachis duranensis | reverse complement strand
AGCAAGAGCAAGTCCAATACATGCACAACCAAAATCCTGGAACAAATGAAGTCTATGGTGATACTTACAATCCTTCTTGGAAAAACCATCCCAACCTCAGATGGGGAGACAACCACAATCAAACTCAGCAGCCATGGCAAAGGAACTCAACTCAAAACAATTGGAAAAACACCAACCACAACAACCAGCCAAATACTAACCAAAACACATACAGAAAACCACAAAACACTTATCCCAACTCTAACCATTATCCACCCAATAACCACCCAACTAACCAAATCACCTACCATCATCCATCAACACCCCAAAACCAACCAATCTCACAAGACTCTCAGAGGATTACTAATCTGGAGATGCTCATGGAAAAGATGATGAAGAACCAAGAATTGACAACGAAGAACCAAGAAGCCTCCATGAAGAACCTAGAGAGGCAGATTGGGCAAATCTCCAAGCAGATTTCTGTTGAAAAACCATCAAGCTCACTACCAAGTGACACCATTCCTAATCCAAAAGAGGAGTGCAAGGCGATACAGTTAAGGAGTAGAAAAATTCTGCTGAGAGATGAAGAAGCCACCAAGAAGCCCAAGGAAAGTGACAAGAAACAAGTTGAAAAAGAGGCAGCCAATGATGAA
>NC_029775.3:56021241-56022135 GCF_000817695.3 Arachis duranensis | reverse complement strand
AGAACCAAATCCAAGACAACATCAAGTGGAGAAAAACTTGACACCTCCACTGCCTTATCCCCAAAGATTCCACAAAGAGACAAAGGATTAACATTTCTACAAATTCTTTGAGACTTTCAAGAAGCTGGAAATCAACATACCCTTGGCTGAGGCATTGGAGCAAATACCTCTGTATGCCAAGTTCTTAAAGGAGCTCATCAACAAGAAAAGGAGTTGGAATGAGAAGGAGACGGTAATGCTCAGTGAGGAATGTAGCGCTGTGTTACAAAAAGGAATTCCACCAAAGCTTAAAGATCCAGGGAGTTTTGTAGTATCATGCACCATAGGCAAATTAATCTTGGACAAAGCTCTCTGTGATCTTGGAGCTAGTATCAACTTAATGCCCCTGTCCATGATGAGGAAGCTTGCTATAGAAGAACTCAAACCCACCAGGATGTCACTAGTCATGGCCAACAGATCAATCAAGACACCTAATGGAATTGTGGAAAATCTGTTAGTGAAGGTTGGAGAGTTTATCTTCCCTGCGGATTTTGTGATCTTGGACACCGACGAGGAAGGAAACAATTCAATCATCTTGGGAAGACCATTTCTAGCAACTGCAAGAGCCATTATAGATGTGGAAAAAGGAGAAATGATCTTCAGAGTACACAATGAGCAAATGATCATAAATGTTTTCAAGTCAATGCAACACCCTCCCGAGCAAGAAGATTACCTGAGAGTGGATATGATAGAGAGCCTGGTGGAAGAAATGTTAGATACTAATCAGCATGAGCAAGAAGAAGAAATTAATCAAGAAACAGTAAAGGAACACGCAGCTGAGATCTCTATTGACAAGAAGGTGGAATCAAGCAAGAAGGAAGAAGTACAAAAACAAGAACTGAAGCCATTACCTAC
>NC_029775.3:56019033-56019697 GCF_000817695.3 Arachis duranensis | reverse complement strand
GGTTCATCTTGTTGCTTAGATTAGGTATTTTTTTTTCGAAATTCTTGAAGATGAATTCTAGAGTTTCATGATGATTTGTTGAAATCTGGCTGGCTGAGAAGCCATGTCTAATCTCATTGGACCGAGGTTTCAACTTATCATCACAAGAGCTTGTTGATTTTTATCAATCTTGCTTTTGGAGCAGTGATCTGCTAAGGCTTGGCTGGCCTCTGGCCATGTCTAGTGTTTTGGACCGAAGTTTTCTTTGAAAGCTTGGCTGGCTGTGAAGCCATGTCTAATTCCTGGACCGGAGTCTTAGACTAGCATTGCACTGATTCTTGGAATTCTCATTAAGAATTTTGATATCTTTTTTCCACTTAATTTTCGAAAAACACAAAAAAAAATTACAAAATCATAAAATCCAAAAAAATATTTCTTGTTTGAGTCTAGTGTCTCATCTTAAGTTTAGTGTCAATTGCATGCATTCATGTGTATTAAGGATTTGCAAGTAATCCTTGATAATTTTCGTGCTCTGATCTTTGAATTCTATTGACTTGAGTGTTTTGTGTGTCTCATATGCATTTTCATTTTGTTAGTGTCAGTGGTATACAAACTGCTAAGTTTGGTGTCTTGCATGCATTGTTATTTGATTCTGGTTGCATTTTGATTTTTCCTTATTATTAAA
>NC_029775.3:56016719-56018931 GCF_000817695.3 Arachis duranensis | reverse complement strand
ATTGAAGATTCAGAACATACAGCAGAGGAATTACACAGAAAAGCTGGGCGTTCAAAACGCCCAGTGAAGAAGGATAGACTGGCGTTTAAACGCCAGCCAGGGTACCTGGTTGGGCGTTTAACGCCCAAAAGGGTAGCATTTTGGGCGTTAAACGCCAGAATGGATACCATTCTGGGCGTTTAACGCCAGGATGGCACAAGGGGGAAGATTTTGTTTTCAAATCAGATTTTTTTTCAAGTTTTCAAAGTTTTTCAAAATCAAATCTTTTTCAAATCAATTTCTTCAATCAAATCTTTTTCAAAATCAATTTCTTTCCATTTTCAAAGATACTTACTATCAATTAATGATTTGATTCAACATTTCAAGTATGTTGCCTTTTCTGTTGAGAAATGTTTAATGTTTGAATCATATCTTTTCTTGTTAGTCAAGTTTTTAATTTTCAAAATCAAATCTTTTTAAAATGTTTTTCAGATCATATCTTCTCAATCACATCTTTTTAAAACCAATCATATCTTCTTAACCACATCTTTTTCAAAATAGTTTTCAATCAAATCTTTTTGATTTCTAATTTCAAAATCTTTTTCAAAAATCACTTGATTTCTTTTCCATTTTCTTTTTCGAAAATTAAGTAATGTTTTTCAAAAATATTTTCAAAATTTCTCACTTAATTTTCGAAAATCACTTCCCTCCTTCTCACATCCTTCTATTTATGGACTAACACTATCCCTTAATGCAAAATTCGAACTCCATCTTCTTTGATAAGTTTGAATTTTCTACTTCTGTCTTCTACTTTTCTTTTCCTCTGACACCTAAGGGAATCTCTATACTGTGACATAGAGGATTCCACATTTTCCTGTTCTCTTCTCTTTCATATGAGCAGGAGCAAAGACAAAGGCATTCTTGTTGAGGCTGACCCTGAACCTGAAAGGACCTTGAAGCGAAAGCTAAGAGAAGCTAAAGCACAACTCTATATAGAGGACCTAACCGAATTCTTCAAGGAGGAAGAACTCATGGCAGCAACCTAAAGAAAGCCTGGACTCTTGGGAAAAGCTAGTCAATGCCTTCTTGGCAAAGTTCTTTCCACCTCAAAAATTGAGTAAGCTTAGAGTGGAAGTCCAAACCTTCAGACAGAAGGAAGGAGAATCTCTCTATGAATCTTGGGAAAGATACAAATAATTAATCAGAAAGTGTCCTTCTGATATGCTTTCTGAATGGAGCATCATAGGTATTTTCTATGATGGTCTCTCTGAACTATCCAAGATGTCTTTGGATAGCTCTTCTGGAGGATCTCTTCATCTGAATAAGATGCCTACTGAAGCTTAAGAACTAATTGAAATGGTTGCAAATAACCAATTCATGTACACTTCTGAAAGAAATCCTATGAACAATGGGACTAGTCAGAAGAAAGGAGTTCTTGAGATTGACACTCTGAATTCCATTTTGGCTCAGAATAAAATATTGACCCAACAAGTCAATATGATTTCTCAAAGTCTGTCTGGAATGCAAAATGCACCAAGCAGTACTAAGGAAGCTTCATCTGACAAAATGCACCAAGCAGTACTAAGGAGGCTTCATCTGAGGAAGAGGCTTATGATCCTGAGAACCGTTCAATGGAAGAGGTGAATTACATGGGAGAATCCTATGGAAACACCTATAATCCTTCATGGAGAAATCATCCAAATCTTTCATGGAAGGATCAACAGAGACCTCAACAAGGTTTCAACAACAATAATGGTGGAAGAAACAGGTTTAGCAATAGCAAGCCTTTTCCATCATCTTCTCAGCAACAGACAGAGAGTTCTAAGCAGAATAACTCTGACTTAGTAACCATGGTCTCTGATCTAATCAAAACCACTCAAAGTTTCATGACTGAAATTAGGTCTTCCATTAGAAACTTGGAAGGACAAGTGGGTCAGCTGAGCAAGAAAATTACTGAACTCCCTCCTAGTACTCTCCCAAGCAATACAGAAGAAAATCCAAAAGGAGAGTGCAAGGCCATCAACATGGCCGAACTTTGGGAGGGAGAAGAGGCAGTAAACGCCACTGAGGAAGACCTCAATGGACGTCCACTGGCCTCAATTGAGTTCCCCAATGAGGAACCATGGGAATCTGAGGCTCAAAATGAGACCATAGAGATTCCATTGAATTTACTTCTGCCATTCATGAGCTCTGATGAGTATTCTTCCTCTGAAGAGGATGAGTATGTCACTGA
>NC_029775.3:56014933-56015781 GCF_000817695.3 Arachis duranensis | reverse complement strand
AGTCTGGCACCATTCTGGGCGTTTAACGCCAGAAAGGGGCACCATACTGGCGTTAAACGCCAGAAATGGGCAAGAAGCTGGCGTTAAACGCCAGAAATGGGCACCAGCCCGGCGTTTAATGCCAGAAAAGGCACAAAACGTGTTTTTTCTTGCTATTTGGTGCAGGGATGACTTTTCCTTGACACCTCAGGATCTGTGGACCCCACAGGATCCCCACATACCCTACCACTCTCTCTCTCTTCTTCACCCATTCACCAATCACCTTAACACCTCTTCCCCAAAAACCCTTCACCTATCAAATCCCATCTTTCTCTTCACCACTCACATCCATCCTTCATAAAACCCCACCTACCTCACCATTCAAATTCAAACCACTTTCCCTCCCAAACCCACCCTCAAATGGCCGAACCCTCCTCCCCCCCTCTCCTATATAAACCCTCCTTCACTCCTTCTTTTTCACACAACATACACACCACTTCTCCCCTTCTTGGCCGAAAATTAAAGCCATTTCCTTTCCCCTCATTTCTTCTTCTTCTACTCTCTTCTTTCTTCTTTTGCTCGAGGACGAGCAAACATTTTAAGTTTGGTGTGGTAAAAGCATTGCTTTTTGTTTTTCCATAACCATTTATGGCATCCAAGGCCGGAGAAACCTCTAGAAAGAGGAAAGGGAAGGCAAAAGCTTCCACTTCCGAGTCATGGGAGATGGAGAGATTCATATCAAGGGTGCATCAAAACCACTTCTATGAAGTTGTGGCCTTGAAAAAGGTGATCCCCGAGGTCCCTTTTTCACTCAAAAAGGGTGAATATCCGGAGATCCGACATGAGATCCGAAGAAGAGGTTGGGAAGT
>NC_029775.3:56009663-56010346 GCF_000817695.3 Arachis duranensis | reverse complement strand
AAACTACAAAGTGGGGAGGAAGATACCTCAAGAGTTTTCTAAGCAACAAGTGAAGAAGTTAATCAATGAAGCAAGGAAATTCTTGTGGGATGAACCCTTCCTGTTCAAGAGATGTTCTGATGGAGTGATTAGAAGGTGTGTCCCTGAGAGTGAAATAAGGGATATATTGTGGCATTGCCATGGTTCAGCTTATGGTGGACACTTTGGTCTAGAAAGAACAGCTGCAAAGATACTGCAGTGTGGCTTCTATTGGCCAACTATCTTCAAAGATACCAGAGAGTTTGTCCACCAATGTAATGAATGCCAGAGAGCAGGAGGATTGACAAGAAGGAATGAGATGCCGCAGAATTTCATTTTGGGATTAGAATTATTTGATCTATGGGGCATTGATTTCATGGGACCCTTTCCCCCTCCTATTCTTTCAGATACATCTTGGTAGCAGTGGAGTATGTTTCAAAGTGGGTGGAAGCCATAGCCACAACTACCTGTGATGCACAAATTGTCCTTCAATTTCTCAGGAAGCACATTTTCACTAGATATGGAGTACCCAAGGGTCTTATTAGTGATGGTGGTGGTCATTTTTGTAACAAACAAATGGAGAAACTTCTTTATAAATATGGAGTTATTCATAAAGTAGCCACACCATATCACCCTCAGACTAATGGGCAGGCTGAATTAGCAAA
>NC_029775.3:56007565-56009535 GCF_000817695.3 Arachis duranensis | reverse complement strand
GAAGATGCACTCTGGGCGTACAGGACAGCTTTCAAAACTCCCATTGGGAAGTCCCCCTTTCAGCTATTATATGGCAAATCTTGTTATCTCCCTGTAGAGCTTGAACACAAAGCCTTTTGGGCTACTAAACTTCTAAACCTTGACTCTGAAGCAGCAGGGGAGAAAAGGTTGTTGCAGCTAAATGAACTGGATGAATTTAGGCTAGAAGCCTATGAAAATACCAAGATATACAAGGAGAAAGCCAAGAGGTGGCATGACAGGAAGATCTTGAAGAAAGAATTCAAACCTGGGCAACAAGTACTCTTGTACAACTCACGACTTAAGATATTCCCTGGCAAGCTTAAATCTAAGTGGACTGGTCCATATTTGGTAACTAAGGTCTTTCCTTATGGGAGTATTGAATTGCTAGACGAAGCAACAAAGAGTCGATTCACAGCCAATGGTCACAGAGCAAAGCTATACCTAGGAGGACAATGGGACAAGAAAAAAGAGGTTCAGAATCTAAACCCTTCTTGAAGTAAAAACAGAAGATGTCAAGCTAGTGACAATAAAGAAGCGCTTGTTGGGAGGCAACCCAACCTGAGGTAGTTTTCTTTTCATAGCTTTTTCAATAAAAATGTTGAATAATTGGTATGCATTGCAAGGAGCTAAGTTTGGTGTTGCACACCAAAACAATTTAAGGGAGAATGGAGGAATCTAAGTTTGGTGTTCCACCAAAATCTCATTTAAACGAACATTCTCACCTCTTGCATGATGCGAGCTCTAAGCAATCAAACAAATTATCCAACTATTTAACTACTTTCTAGCTTTAATTTCATTAACCTTTAGCAAGGACACAAGGTTTCACATATGGTTAACTTGTTGCATCAAAGGCAGTGGCAAACAATTAAGTTTGGTGTTCCCACACCAAAATAAATCCAAGAGCCACACTCAATTTATTCATATTAACCATGCAATTAAGGGCTTGAGAAGCAAGCAACTTTGAGAATTATGCAGGACATGAGTCAACAATTAAAGATATTGTGCATCTTAACTCAAAGAAAACACAACAGAAGGAAGAATCAAAAGGCTGCAACTTCAAAGGTTGTATCTAAACTTAATCCTTGTTGCTGTGAAGTGTTTTGAATCTGGAAACCATTGTATGTCCTGTTAAAGTGTTTATCTAGTTGCAAGTGGAATTGTTTGTTAAGAATGCTTATTTGCATAAGTGCTTGTCATCCATAACCGAGCTGAATTTTGTTCTGTTTCTCATATGCTTGAATAAAAGAGAATTGTTTGAATTAGAAAGTAAATATCCAATGTTGCATAAGTTAGAATGGAAGTTAATGGTGGTGTATGTGTTTGATTAAATGCATAACTCATGAAATAATTGCTGCATAGTATCATTTTCATTGAAGTGTGAGCTAGCTTGCTGTTATAAAGGTTCTTATCAATAAAGAAAAAAACCCTTGAGAACAAAAGAAAATAAAACAGAAAGAAAAGGAAGAAGAAAAAGCCAATGTGGCAAGAAAAACAAGGAATAAAGGTTGGACACCAATAGCTTGGACCCTAGGACACATGCCTGTGGTGTTCTTGTACTAGGATATGCTTGGATAAGTAAATTCTGAGGGGTATTTTAAAACCCGGACACTTAGATCAACTGATTTGGGATGACCAATTGAAAGTCCACAATAAAGAGCAACTTAGATACAGAACATTTAGTTATCCAAAGAGATGCTGGGCATCAATGATCCTAGGAAGAAATAGTGAACCATGTGTCTATGGTGGAAAGATGTTGAGTAAAAAAAAATAAAGCCAAAGGCTACTACTGCAACATTAGACACCAAGCCTCCAAAAGAATAATAAGCTTGTTAAGCAACATGAGAAAAGAAAAGTTAGCAAGGGAGCAAAGAAAGAATAAACTTTATTACAGCAAGTTTTGTAAGCCTTTGAGGAAAGATGTATATTATGTAACAGCAAACAATAACTTG
>NC_029775.3:55991845-56006536 GCF_000817695.3 Arachis duranensis | reverse complement strand
TTTGAACCTTCTCTTGGAGACTTCACTGAGAGCTAGGAACGGAGATTTCAGAGAATTGGGGAGGAGAATTGATCTCTCTTCTTCCTCGTTCTTGCTTGAGCATTTTTTACTTTTCTTGTTTGAGTCTTGGGTGTGAAGAATTGAGAAAATTCTGTCTCAATCTCCATTCAAGATCTCTTTAATTTTTCTTCTGCATAATTGAGTTCAGTTACATTTCCTTTACTGCTTCTTCTTTAATCTCTTGTTAATTGCTTTGTGAACTTGGATCTGGGAAGGCAATTGAGATCTAGACTTTGCTATCTAGTCTCTGGAACCCTGAGATCTCATTTTCCTTTTGCTTCTTCTGTGAACCCCTGCTGCAATTTAATTTTCATTTCTGTTTGAGATCTAGTCTATTTCAATTCATCTCTTGTTTAGTTAATTGTTGCAATTTAATTTCCCTCGTTTGAATTCTGAAATCCCAATCCTCAAATCCCTTTTTCATTCAAGCAATTTATATTTCTTGTACTTTAAGTTACTGTAATTTACATTTCTTGCACTTTAAGTTTCAGTCATTTAATTTCTTGTTCTTTAAGATTCAACATCTTTTACTTTCCTGCTCTTTAATTTACTGCAATTCTCCCCTCTCCCTTTACATTCCAAGCAATTTAGTTTCTGTTAATGATAAACCACTCAACCAATACTTGATTCGCTTGACTAAATCAACCACTAAACTAAAATTGCTCAATCCTTCAATCCCTGTGGGATCGACCTCACTCCCGTGAGTTTTATTACTTGATGCGACCCGGTACACTTGCCGGTGAGTTTTGTGTTGGATCGTTTTCCACACATCACCTTGTTTTACTTCAGTCTTTCATCAGGTTGGTATTTTTCTCCTTATTTTGGTGCATGTTTTGATTGTTTGTTTTTGTGTTTTTCCTTTTGTCTAGTCTATGTTCTGCATTTTGTCATGTTGCGGTTGTTTTCTGGGTAGGATTAGTGAGTTATTAGAGGGAGTGAGCACCACTATTTTGGGCCTAGTTTTAGTTTGTGCTAGATAGATTTGGTGTTTGTGTGATTTTCTTCTGTCTGATTTTGGTGGGTTGATGGTGGTGCCCCTCTCCTTTTTTAGGTATGGTCAGGCGGAGGAGTGAAGGCATTGAAGCTCCCATGGTCCCGACCGGTGGTGTTCCTCGAACGTATTACTAGGCGACCTCTGATATCTAAGGAATGCCATCTCGGGTGATGGAGGAAGATCTCCAGTGGCTCCGGAATCACGGGGTGATTTGTGGAGGCGGCGATACAGAGCGTCAATATGAGCTCGTGCTCCCAGGGGCCGACGAGAGGGTTTTCTACATAAACCCGACTCGCCCTAATTGCTGACTGGATGTGGGTATATGAGTCGATCTTTATGCGGTTGGGGGTGCATCTCCCATTTTCAGAGTTTGTCCAGGTGCTGCTAAATCGTTACTTTGTGGCACCATCTCAGCTGCATCCTAACAGCAGGGCTGCCATTCGGACCTTCAAGTTAGTTTTCGGTGCGGATTGATGTATTTTTCTTTTATTTTTTGTGTACCTTACCGACCAAGGACGGAAAGCACAAAAAGGGGTACGTGTCGTTTAGAGTCCTGCCTAACTGACGTATATTTGCCTTGTTTGAAGATTCCTTTCACGGGTTCAAGAGGGAGTATTTCAAGGTGCGCCCTGTTCGGGGGCACCATCCATTTCGGTTGACTACGAAGGGAAGTGTTGGTTCGTAATGTATTGGAATTTTGGGGCCGGGGCGTTGTATTTGACGTGGGTTACCTATGAGGAATTGTATCTGCAAAACAAGGACATCGCTGATGTCCTTTGGTCGATCTTCGACGAACGTCTGTTGAACCCCAGGATGTTATGGGAGATCTGGCAGTGTGCCAAACTTATATTGGTGTGTGACTTTCCTCGTGTTTCTATACTTTTTTCGAGTTTGTAACTTATGCTTTTTCCTTCTTTCCATTTTTCCAATTCAAATGGACGGCAGTTTGACTAATCTGGCGAGGTTGAAGGCTGCTATCGGGGTGAGGGTTCCCCGTCGACGCTCAGTCCCGGCTTCATGTGGACTCCCAGATAGTTTCGCAGGGATGGGCGGTGCCCCTGTGGCCGAGGATGAGGTCGTGGTGGTGTCACCCAAGGTGGCTAGGAAGTGCAGAAGGATGGCAGAGGGGAGTAGTGGCGAGAACGGGGACGAAAACAGGGCGGTGCCTTGTGTAATAGACTAGAGTTTTGATATTTTGGCCTACATTGATCAACATCTCCTCCCCGATACAGAAGAGTTTTTCCACGATTGTGACATTGCTAGTTAGGTGAAGTCAGTGTATCGGGCCCTCCTCCGTTCCTCCGTGATAGTCTGGAAGGTGGAGCTAGTGCTGGCCTAGGCAAGAATAGTTTGCTAGAAGTGGAAGGAAGCATGCAAAATGGGAGATTTCATGAAGAAAACAAAGAAGAAGTATACAGTTAAGTGTGCGTACGCACAACCTTTTGTGTGTAAGCACAAGTGGAAAAATCAGCAAGTGTGTATACGCACACATCTGTGCGTATGCACAAGTCCCAGCGTGTGACTTCATTAAAATGTCACGTGGCTCGTGAATTTGGGACTCTCTTAGCCCAATTTTTGGAGTTGCTGAAGGCATTTGGAGTGCTATATCAAGGGGTGAACATCACATTTTCTTGAAAAGACTTTGTTTTTGACTATTTAGCTTTTTCGGTAAGCTTGTAAACCCTTGTAATCCCCATATGATGTCCGATAACTAGTTTTTAAGCTTTGAAAAGAGTGTGGTTAAATCCAATGAATTGAGTTGATTAATTTCCATGTAAACACTTAGTTAACCGGAGGAAATTATTGTTGCAACGGAAATTTATCCTACCTGCGGTGAGGACGGTGGTGTTTTCTCGCTCACGAAGTAAAGAATTGGTTAATTGACAAAGAGATTGGTTAATATGAAATAAACAACAATTTAATCCTTGAATCAAAAGAAATAGCAAAAGAAAAAAAACTATAAAAGCAAGGTTCAAGGCTCTGAATATCAATGACTAGGGAGGTCAGATATGATTAAAAGCTCAAAGAGTTGTTTCCCTAGTTATATGCTTGTGGTGTGATTGTGTCAAGTAATCCTTGAGACAGAACATTAAGATTCGAGATCAAATGCATTTAACAGAGTATGCCAAAGGCTTTGAGCACCACTGTCTGGGAGTAACTGAAAGAAAAAAATTAGAACTTAAAGAGAGTTCCCCAGTTAAGTGCTTGTGGTGTTTCTGTGTCAAGTAACCCTTGAGACAAAACATTTAAAGTCACGGCTAGGCTCAAGGTGAAAAGCACCAAAGAGAAGAGAATTAAAGTAAATTTTGCTGTGTTCAAGGATTAAACTGGAGTATAAAGTTCAGAGAATCCATAATATTATCCGGATTCTAATTCTGAATGACAATGACATCCTTCTGATTCAAAGGAGAGTGAGATGCCAAAACTATTCAGGATTGCAGTTGTAAACCCCACTATAAGAAGAGACATGAGCTTAATCGAACTCTCATTCTCATCCAAATTCACATCCTAAGCCTATAGTAGTTTGCTTGCTTGAGGACAAGCAACAATTCAAGTTTGGTGTTGTGATGCGAGAGCATTTTTCCTATCTTTTCCTAGTGAATTTGCATTTAAATTGTTGAGTTTAATCAAGAACTAATTATCTTTTAGCCACTATAGATGCTACTTTGAGTCTTGTGTAATTCTGTTTATTTTAGGTAGCAATTGGCTGGATTTGGAGCACAAGAATTAAAGGAGATGACCAGCGAGGAGCGACGCGTGCGCACACCTGTCACGTGCGCGTGATTTGGAGATTTGCACAGCGACACGCGTGTGTACCTGATGCGTACTTGTGACACGCGAAGAAGACCATCAACACGTACGCGTGACTGACGCGTACGTGTGACATGCGCCACGTGCAGAAAATGCAGAAAACGCTGGGGTGATTTTTGGGCCCCATTTTGGCACTCAAGTAAGGTGCAACTCTTTGCCAAGTTAAGCGCAGATCCAGTGAAGCCAAGTGGTCCCCACGTTACAAGGCGCGGATTATTTAATTAATTCTGATTTAAATTCAAATTTTATTTTAAAAATAGAAAAATATATTATTTTAATTTCAGAAAATAGATTTTAAATTAATTAGGATTAGATATAAAAAGAAGAAACTTTTCTTTTGAGGATTATTCCACCTCAGCCCAATTTACAGTTTACCAGAATCCTAGTTTTCATTCTTTTCCATGAGCAACTAAACCTCCACTGTTAAGCTTAGGAGCTTGAAGAGAGATCTTTTGCGTGGTCTAGAATTTCAAATATATTCCCGTTGCAAGTATAGTTTTTAAACCAACTAAAGTCCTTTCTTACAAACATTTTGGTTGTCACAAGTAACAAACCCCTGATAAAATTGATAACCGAAGTATTTAAACCTCGGGTCGTCTTCTCAAGGAATTGCAGGGAGGTATGTTCTTATTATTGGTTATGAGTCTTGTAAATTGGGGGTTTTGAAAGTAAGGAACAAGTATGTTAAATGATAAGAAAAATAAAATAGTATTAATAAAATAAACTCTTAACAAGGTATTAGAATCGGAATTCCTATCCTAGTTATCCCTATCAGGTGTGATGAGAATTGGGTTTTAATCCCACTTAGTTATCCTTTATTAAACAAGGGAAGGTCAAGTGGACTAATTAGCTTGATTCTCAAGTCCTAGTCAATCCCTGTGGGAAGACTAGCTTTAGAGCGATCTAGATCAATTAGAATCTGCCAATTTCAACTACTGCTGAGTTTGACAACTCAAGTGTTACCAATTACCTAACCAAAGCCAAAAGGGGGAAAAATCTAAATTATTTATATAAATAAAAGAAAACAATCATGAGTCTGAAATACCTCAAATTATACTAAATAGAGAAAATCCTAACATGAATAGTTCATAAGCCAAATAGGCAACATAAGTAATACAAGCATTAAAGTATCTCAAAGTAGAAGAGAAGTCAAAATAAAAGAATATTAAACCTGATAGAAAGATGAGATAAAAATATTCCTAAGTTCTAAAAATCCTAATCCTAATCCTAAGAGAGAGGAGAGAATCTCTCTCTGTAAAAATTACATCTAAATTATGAAAAGTGAATTATGAGTCCCCTCTCTTCATTCCTCCACTTTGCAGCCTTTAATCTGTATTTTCTGGGCTTGAAACTGGGCCGGAAATAGCCCAGGATTCGCTCGAAACGGATTCTGCCACGCTGATTTTCGCAGATGCGACGCATCCGCGTGGAGCACGCGTTCGCGTTGCCTAACTGTATGGCCACTATAGCGAATTATATATCAAATCGAAGCCCCGGACGTTAGCTTTCCAACGCAAGTAGAACCACATCATTTGGACCTCTGTAGTTCAAGTTATGATTGTTTTAGTGCGAGAGGATCAGGCTGACAGCTTTGCAGTTCCTTCAACTTCTTGTATTCCTTCCACTTTTGCATGCTTTCTTTCCATCCTCTATGCCGTTCCTGCCCTATAATCTCTGAAATTACTTAACACACATATCAAGACATCTAATGGTAATAAGAGAGGATTAATATTAGCAAATATAAGGCCAAAGAAGCATGTTTTCAATCATAGCACAAAATCAGGAAGGAGAATGTAAAACCATGCAAATCAAATGAATAAGTGGGCAAAGGCTTGATAAAAACCACTCAGTTGAGCACAAGATAAACCATAAAATAGGAGTTTATCAGAGCTCTATCTATTGTATGGATTGATACTATTATTTTTCTATTTTAATTCATGTTTTGATTTATATTTCAAGAATTGTTTTCGTTCTTTATCTTATGAATTTGGGTGGAACGGAAGTATGACCATCTTTCTAATTGAGTTCTTGTATATCTTGAAAAAGCTCTTTACTTGAACAACAGCTTGAAAATAATTTCTCCTAAATTTTAATTATCTGGACTTAACGGGATACGTAACATATAATCCTCTTATATTTGGATAATTAGGATTTTTGTGGCATAATAACTAGAATTAAACTTCACCCCCTAATTGGAATTAATTGACCAAGGAATTAGCGATTGATGAAAGTTAGAGGAGACTAGAAAGGTCTAAGAAATTAGGGTCTAGTCACATATAGTTTACCATGAATTAAATCTTGCATGATTAAAGTAGTTAGTAAGAAAAGTCAATCCGAAAAATAGATAACTCTGAAGTCTTAACTGCCTTCTTCATATTGTTTTCACCTCAATTTATTGCTTGCTTTCTGATTCTCTAAATTACTGTTTAATAATTTTGAACTCTCGAACACTATTTTCTGCTTGTCTAACTAAGTAAATTAACCAACCATTGTTGCTTAGTCCCTCAATCCTCGTGGGATCGACCCTCACTCACCTGAGGTATTACTTGGTACGACCCGGTGCTCTTGTCGGTTAGTTTGTGGTTATAAATTCCGCACCAAGTTTTTGGCGCTGTTGCCGGGGATTGATTGTGATTGACAACCTCTAGTTGTTTGATTCCCTTTAATTCTTCTTCTTTTTCATTAGTACCCCCTCCACTGTTTCTTTCTTTTTCTTTTTTTATTATTTAGTTTTAATTAAAAAAAATTTAAAAATTTTAATAAAAATAATTTAATACTAATATTTTTCTTAATTTCTGAAATTAAGTTTGGTGTTTTCTAGTTAGTCTTATTTTAATTTTTCTTATTTAATTTGCTCATAATTTCAAAAATTTTTAGTCTTAATTTTTACTAGTAATTTTCAAATTTTAGTGATTGTTGTTTTATTCAATATTTTTTCTCTTTATTCAGGTTACCTCACTGGGAATTCTCTGCACTCTAACGTAGAGAGTTCCATCTTTTCTTGTCTTCTGTTTGTTTATGCACAGGAACAGAGACAAAGAGCATCTCTTAGACTTTGATCCTGAACCTGAAAGGACTTTCAGGTGACGTTTGCAACAAGCAAGACTGTACAAGGCTATAGAATCCACTATGGATCCTAACAATGCTGCTGATGCCAATGTGGCAAACTCAAATGAGAATGAGCAACAAAGAAGAGTACTTAGGTCTTACTCTGCTCCTACTATAGATTTGTATGGAAAAAGCATTGTGGTGCCTCCTATAGCTGTGAACAACTTTGAGTTGAAGCCACAATTAACCACCCTGGTGCAACAAAACTGCCAGTATCATGATCTTCCCCACGAAGACCCAAATCAATTTATTTTCAATTTTCTGCAGATTTGTGATACTGTGAAGATAAATGGAGTGAACCCTGAGGTGTACAAACTCATGCTCTTCCCATTTGCTCTGAGGGATGGAGCGAAGCTATGGCTAGACTCCCAACCTAAGGAGAGTTTGGATACTTGGAACAAGGTTGTTACTGAGTTTCTTACTAAATTTTTCCCACCAAAGAAGCTGATTAAGCTTAGGGTGGAGGTTCAGACCTTCAGACAGAAGGATGGTGAAACTCTTTTTGAAGCTTGGAAGAGATACAAGCTACTGACTAGGCAATGCCCTCCGGACATGTTCTCCAAATGGACCCAACTAGATATCTTTTATGAAGGTTTGAGTGAAATGTCTAAGATATGCTTAGATAATTCTGCTGGTGGTTCACTACACAAGAAGAAGGCACCGGAGGAGGCTATTGAGCTTGTTGAATTAGTTGCTAGCAACCAATATTTATACTCATCTAACAGGAATCCTGTGAACTTTGAGGCTCCTCAGAAGAAGGGTGTTATGGAAGTAGAAGCTCTTAATGCTATTCTTGCTCATAACAAGCTTATGTCTCAGCAAATAAGTCTACTAACTCAACAGATGGGTGGCATGCAAGTCTCAGCTATCAACACCCAAAATCCACCTCAAAAGGTCTCTTATGACATGACAGGTAATTTTGTGCAAAATGATAATTATGATTATGCTCAATCCTCTTCTGAACAGGTCAATTACATGGGGAGTGGTCCTAAAAATCCCAATAATGATCCATATTCTAAGACATATAATCAGAGGTGGAGAAATCACCCAAACTTTGGGTGGAGGGACCAACCTCAGAGACCTCAGAATTTCAACAATAATTTTTAGGGTGGCTTCCAATAGAACAGTCACAATAACTGCCAGTTTCAGTCTCAACAACAACCACTTCCGCAAGCAAATTCTAAACCCCAAGAAGATTCTAATTGGGAGATGATGAGGAGTTTTATGCAAGAAACCAGACCCTCCATTAGAAACTTAGAGGTGCAAATGGGCCAACTGAGCAAGCAAATACCTGAGAGGTCTGCAAGTACATTCCTAGGTGATACAGTGGTGAACCCAAGAGAAGATTGCAAGGTTATTCAATTGAGAAGTAGTAAAGTAGCTGGCTCTGAGACCAAGGTCAATGAGGAGTTAATTGAAAAAAAAACTCCAAAGGAGAAGAAGGAAGAAGTGGAACGCGCCCCTCCTAAGCGTGCAGACAACCCATTCTCTGATTCTCTTGACACTTATCCCACCTTGCCAAAGGCTCCCGAATACAAGCCAAAAATGCCATATCTTCAGAGGCTTCAGAAGGCTTCCAAAGAAAAGCAATTTTCTAAAATTTTAGATGTCTTCAAGAAGCTATAGATCAACATTCCTTTTGTAGAGCATCTTGAGCAAATGTCTCTCTATGCTAAATTTATAAAAGAATTGTTGACCTACAAGAGGAATCGGAAGGAACGAGAAACAGCGGTGTTACCCAAGGAATGCAGTGCCATTATTCAACACAACCTTCTTGAGAAGATGCTAGATCCAGGGAGCTTTGTAATTCCTTGAACCATTGAAGATGTCACCATTCAGAGAGCTTTATGTGATCTTGGAGCTAGCATCAATCTAATGCCACTTTCAGTGATGAAAAAGCTTCAAATTGAGGAGGTAAAACCCACTCGTATTTCTCTTCAACTTGTTGATCTTTCTATTAAATTACATGTGGGTGTTGTTGAGGATTTACTTGTTAAAGTAGGACCATTTATTTTTCCTGTTGATTTTGTTACATTAAACATGGAAGAGGAGGTAAAATCCTCTATTATACTTGGTAGACCCTTTTTAGCTACAGGTAGAGCTCTGATTGATATGTAAAAGGGTGAATTAACCCTCCGAGTTAATGAAGAACAGGTGGTCCTTAATGTTTTTGAAGCTCTCAAGCACCCTAATAATTCGGAAGGGTGTGTGAAAATAGACGTTATTGAACCACTTGTTCAAGAGACTGAAAGCTGAGGTACTTGATTGTATGGATCCTATTTCTAAGTATGAATTAGTGGAAGTTGATGATTCACCACCCCAGAAGGCTGTGGTTCACATGCCTAAAGCAGAGGAGAAACCCCCATGCTTGAGCTCAAACCTTTACCTCCTTCTTTGAAATATGTGTTCTTGGGTGAAAATAATTCATATCCGGTGATTATTAGCTCCTTCTTGAAGCCTGAAGAAGAAGAGGTGCTTGTTTAAGTGCTCAAGATCCATAAAATAGCTCTTGGGTGGACCATTAGTGACTTGAAGGGGATTAGTCCAACCAAGTGTATGCACAAGATTCTCCTAGAAGATGATGCTAAACCAGTTGTACAACTACAAAGGAGACTCAATCCAACCATGAAAGAGGTGGTCCAAAAAGAAATAATAAAATTATGGGAAGTAGGTATTATTTACCCTATTTCTGACAGTCCTTGGGTAAGTCCTGTGCAGGTAGTTCCTAAGAAAGGAGGGATGATAGTGATCAAGAATGAAAAGAATGAGCTTATTCCTACACAGATAGTCACAGGATGGAGAATGTGTATAGACTATAGGAGGCTCAACATTGCTACAAGGAAGGATCACTTCCCCCTGCCTTTCATTGTTCAGATGCTTGAGAGGTTAGCTGGTCATGCTTTTTATTGTTTTCTGGATGGATATTCTGGATATAATCAAATTACAGTGGACCCTCAAGATCAAGAGAAGACAGCATTCACATGCCCCTTTGGAGTGTTTGGCTATAGGAGAATGCCATTTGGACTCTGTAATGCTCCAGCAACTTTTCAGAGGTGTATGCTTTCAATTTTTCTGATATGATTGAAAAATTTATTGAGGTATTTATGGATGATTTTTCTATTTTTGGTAATTCTTTTGAATCATGCCTTAAGCATTTATCTTTTGTATTGAAACGGTGTCAAGAATCAAACCTTGTATTAAATTGGGAAAATGTCATTTTATGGTTACAGAAGGTATTGTTCTTGGACACTGGCTTTCAAGTAAGGGGATTGAGGTTGACAGAGCAAAGGTGGAAGTAATTGAAAAATTAACACCACCAGCTAATGTTAAGGTAGTCAGGAGTTTCTTGGGTCATACAGGATTTTATAAGAGATTTATAAAGGACTTTTCAAAAATTGCTAAACCATGGAGCAACCTGTTGGTTATTGATGTTCTTTGTGTGTTTGATGCTAAATGTCTGCATGCTTTTGAAACTCTGAAAGCAACCCTTACCTCTGCCCCCATTATAGCTCCCCCTGACTGGGATTTACCATTTGAGTTGATGTGTGATGCTAGTGACTTTGCTATAGGAGCTGTTTTAAGACAGAGGCATGGTAAGCTTATACATGTCATTTACTATGCTAGCCGTGTGTTAAATGATGCCCAAAAGAATTACACAACTACAGAAAAAGAATTATTAGCTATTGTGTATGCTGTTGATAAGTTTAGGTCCTATTTAATTGGTTCTAAGGTTATTATTTATACTGATCATGCTGCTTTGAAGTACCTTCTAACTAAGCAGGACTCTAAACCAAGATTAATCAGATGGGTGTTGCTCCTTCAGGAGTTTGATATTGAGATAAAAGACAGAAAAGGGTCAGAAAATCAAGTAGCTGACCATCTCTCCAGAATTGAGCTTGAAGCAGGCTCCATGGTTTGCAGACATGCAAATTACAAGGCCATGAATTTTATTCCAAAGGAATACAGTAAGCAACAAGTGAAGAAGCTCTTGACTGATGCAAGGTACTACATTTAGGAAGAACCGTACCTTTTTAAAAGGTGTTCAGATGGTATCATCCGAGGATGTGTCCCAGATGGAGAAACACAGCAGATTCTTTGGCACTGTCATGGTTCTGATTATAGGGGTCACTTTGGTGGTTGGTGCACGAAATCACAATCACACTTTTGTAATTCCGCACAACTAACCAGCAAGTGCACTGGGTCGTCCAAGTAATACCTTACGTGAGTAAGGGTCGATCCCACAGAGATTGTCGGCTTGAAGCAAGCTATGGTTATCTTGTAACTCTTAGTCAGGATATCAATAATTCTCAGATTTAATTGTAAAAAATAAAAGAACATGAAATAAATACTTGTTCTGCAGTAATAGAGAACAGGTTGAGGTTTTGGAGATGCTCTATCTTCTGAATCTCTGCTTTCCTACTGTCTTCTTCTTCATGCACGCAAGACTCCTTCCATGGCAAGCTATATGTTGGGTTTTACCGTTGTCAATGGCTACCTCCCGTCCTCTCAGTGAAAATGTTCAACGCACGCTGTCACCGCACGACTAATTATCTGTCGGTTCTCGATCATGCTGGAATAGGATCCATTGATCCTTTTGAGTCTGTCACTACGCCCAACACTCACGAGTTTGAAGCTCGTCACAGCCATTCAATCCCTGAATCCTACTCGGAATACCACAGACAAGGTTTAGACTTTCCGGATTCTCAAGAATGGCCGCCACTGGATTCTAGCTTATACCACGAAGATTCTGATTAAGGAATCCAAGAGATACACACTCAATCAAAGGTAGAACAGAGGTGGTTGTCAGGCACATGTTCATAGGTGAGAATGGTGATGAGTGTCACGGATCATCACATTCAAGGTTGAAGAACAAGTGGTATCTTAGAATAGAAGCAAGCATGATTGAATGAAAACCATTAGTAATTGTATTAATTCATCAAGACACAGCAGAGCTCCTCACCCCCAACCATGGGGTTTAGAGACTCATGCCGTAGAAGATACAATATGAAACGTGTAAAGTGTCATGAGGTCCAGATACAATAGCAAAAAGTCCTATTTATAGTGAACTAGTGACCTAGGGTTTACAAGAATGAGTAAATGACGTAAAAATCCACTTTCGGGGTCCACTTGGTGTGTGCTTGGGCTGAGCATTGAAGCTTTCACGTGTAGAGACTTTTCCTGGAGTTAAACGCCAGCTTTTGTGTCAGTTTGGGCATTTAACTCCAACTTTTGTGCCAGTTTCGGTGTTAAACGCAGGGAATTCTGAAGCTAATTTGGAACGCCAATTTGGGCCATGAATTCTTGGGCAAAGTATGAACTATTATATATTGCTGGAAATTTCCGGATGTCTACTTTCCAACGCAATTGAGAGCGCGCCAATTGGGCTTCTGTAGCTCTAGAAAATCCACTTCGAGTGCAGGGAGGTCAGAATCCAATAGCATCTGCAGTCCTTTTTCAGCATCTGAATCAGATTTTTGCTCAGGTCCCTCAATTTCAGCCAGAAAATACCTGAAATCAGAGAAAAACACACAAACTCATAGTAAAGAAATATAATTTTTAATTAAAAACTAATAAAAACATAATAAAAACTAACTAAAACATACTAAAAATATACTAAAAACAATGCCAAAAAGCGTATAAATTATCCGATCATCACAACACCAAACTTAAATTGTTGCTTGTCCCCAAGCAACTGAAAATCAAACAGGATAAAAAGAAGAGAATATACTATAAATTCCAAATTATCAATGAAACTTAGCTCCAATTAGATGAGCGGGACTAGTAGCCTTTTGCTTCTGAACAGTTTTGGCATCTCACTTTATCCTTTGAAGTTTAGAATGACTGGCATCCATAGGAACTCAGAATTCAGATAGTGTTATTGATTCTCCTAGTATAGTATGTTGATTCTTGAACACAGCTACTTTATGAGTCTTGGCCGTGGCCCAAAGCACTCTATTTTCCAGTATTACCACCGGATACATACATGCCACAAACACATAACTGGGTGAACCTTTTCAGATTGTGACTCATCTTTGCTAGAGTCCCAAATTAGAGGTGTCCAGGGTTCTTAAGCACACTCTTTTTGCTTTGGATCACGACTTTAACCGCTCAGTCTCAAGTTTTCACTTGACACCTTCACGCCACAAGCACATGGTTAGGGACAACTTGGTTTAGCTGCTTAGGCCAGGATATTATTCTTGTAGGCCCTCCTATCCACTGATACTCAAAGCCTTGGATCCTTTTCATTTTTACCCTTGCCTTTTGGTTTAAAGGGCTATTGGCTTTTTCTGCTTGCTTTTTCTTTTTTTTTTCTCTTTTTTTCTTTTTTTTCTTTTTTTTGTATTCACTGCTTTTTCTTGCTTCAAGAATCAATTTGATAATTTTTCAGATCCTTAATAACTTTTTTCCTTTTCCATCATATTTCAAGAGCCAACAATTTTAACATTCTTAAAACAACAAATTCAAAAGACATATGCAATGTTCAAGCATACATTCAGAAATCAAAAGTATTGCCACCACATCAAAATAATTAATCTGTTATAAAATTCGAAATTCATGCAATTCTTCTCTTTTTCTTTCAAAGATGAATTCGAAATCCTGTACTTCTTGTTCTTTTGTGATTAAAAACATTTTTCATCTAAGAAAGGTGATGGATTCATAGGACATTTATAACTTTAAGGCATAGACACTAAGACACTAATGATCATGTAATAAAGACACAAACATAGATAAACATAAAGCATAAAAATTTGAAAAATAGAAAATAAAGAACAAGAAAATTAAAGAACGGGTCCACCTTAGTGATGGCGGCTTGTTCTTCCTCTTGAAGATCTTATGGAGTGCTTTTGAGCTCGTCTATGTTTCTTCCTTGTCTTTGTTGCTCTTCCCTCATAGCTTTTTGATCTTTTCTAATCTCATGGTGGATGATGGAATGCTCTTGGTGCTCCATCCTTAGTTGTCCCATGTTAGAGCTTAATTTTCCTAGGGAGGTGTTGATTTGCTCCCAATAGTTTTGTGTTGGGAAATGCATCCCTTGAGGCATCTCAGGGATTTCATGATAAGGAATTTGCTCAAGCTCTTGTTTGCTCCATCCTTTTCTTAGTGATGAGCTTTTGAGATGAATCTCTCTATCTCTCAGACTCAGAGGTGGAAGCTTTTTCCTTCCCTTTCCTCTTTCTAGAGGTTTCTCTGGCCTTAAGTGTCATACATGGTTATGAAAAAAAAGCAATGCTTTTACCACACCAAACTTAGAAGGTTTGCTCGTCCTGGAGCAAAAGAAGAGAAGAGGGAGTAGAAGAAGAAGAAAATAGATGAGATGGAGAGGTGTGAGTGGTTCGACCAAGGGGAGTTTTAGGTGGTTATGATGTGGGAAAAGGAAGGAGTGATGGTTTGAATTTGAGTGGGTGGGTGTAGGTGGTTTGTGTGATGGTTTTGGAAGGGTACTGGAGGTGATTGGGTGAGGTTATTTTGGGGAAGAGTGTTATGGAAGGGTGTGAAGAGGAGAGAAGAAGAGGTGAGGTAGGTGGGATCCTGTGGGGTCCACAGATCATGAGGTGTCAAGGATTTCTCATCCCTGCTCCATGTGGCGTGCAAAACGCCCCTTGCTGCCAATCCTGGCGTTAAACGCCAGGTTGCTACCCATTTCTGGCGTTTAACGCCAGCTTCTTGCCCTTTTCTGGCGTTAAACGCCAGTCTGGTGCCCATTTCTGGCGTTAAAC
>NC_029775.3:55990046-55990763 GCF_000817695.3 Arachis duranensis | reverse complement strand
CCTACGCAGCTCCATCCAAATTCCTGGGCATTTTTAAAGCTGTTCCAACTTTTGTGCCAGTTTTTGGGTGTCCCTCCCTCTATTTCTCTTTTTTCTTATTTGTTTGTGTTGACGAAGCCGGGGTCGGGTGGAGGGAAGGTATCTTGGGTCTCTTTTAGGGCTAACCAGGGAAGAAAGTTTTGTACCCTGTATGATGAGTCCTTTCACGATTTTAAGAACTTTTATTTCAAGGTCCGGGCTACTGGAGACGTCCGACATTTCTTTCTAGATGAGAGTGGGGAGCCTTCTTTTCCTCTTTGTTGGCAGGAGAATGTAGTGTCTACTAAGTATACCCTTAAGAGTCTAGATGAGGTGGAGCAGGCTTTTGTGGGTGTGGTAAGCAGTTTATGGGGTCGGGCACCTCACTTGGACACGAAGAAAATGTTGGGAGATCCAAGCCTTCTCCGTTCCGAGTTAGGTAGTTCCCGACCTCTTCCGAGATTCATTTTTTCTCGTATTTTGGTTTTGCTTATTTTTGTTGGAATTTCTGTTGTGGTAATCCTTTTCTTTATTTCTTGCAGAGATGGCTTCTCAGGCGGATTCCATGAAGTTCCTTCGTCGGACGAAGAAGTCCGTGGCTGCTCGGAATATCGAGGCCGGGGAGGCTTCTGCCTGATCTTCTCCGCAGAAGACTACTGTGGGTGTTCAGACTCGGTCGAAGACTATTCCAACTCCCCA
>NC_029775.3:55966696-55983450 GCF_000817695.3 Arachis duranensis | reverse complement strand
ACTGCTTCTAGAATTTCTGAGCTCTTTTCTTTTTCGGGATTTTGTAGGTTTTTGTTTGGGAGTGATGTCTTTGGGCGATTCTGTTTGTTTCCTCCTGGAGTGCGTGGTGATAGAGGGCTGTCCGGTCGTTCTCCGGTGTCAACTTCCTCCTCTTGTTCTGATGCCGCGCGGTCATTGTTGGAGGGGTCGTCCGCCATGGTAGAGGGATGACTTCCAGGTCCCCGGCAACGGCGCCAATGTTCCGAGGGTTACCTGAAACGTGCAGCTCGGTCGTCTTTTAGAAAGGCCCGAGGTGGGGGAATTGATGACCCGAGCTTGATATGCTGAGTGGTTGGTGGTTGTACCTGCAATGACACTCCGATGCTTAAGTTAGCATGGGTCCAAGCAGATATTGAGTAGAATTAGAGTGTGAGTTATACCTGGGTGCTCCAGTGTATTTATAGTAGCTGGCCATGATCTTCCCTGGATAAGATATTCTTATCTTATCTTTATCTTTTGGGAGTTTTATCTCTATCTTTATGGAACCGCCTTTCCTAGGCCTTTTCGGCCTTTAGGTTTTGGGCTTCGTTCCTTTTGATGGGCCTTCTTAGCTTTGTTGTCCGAGGTCCGACCTCAGGCGTGGGCCTTGGGGCGAGGTCGGACCTTCTATGAACTTACCGAGTTGGGGAGCTCGGTCAGGGTATGAACACTACCCATTTTTGGCGTTGAACGCCAGCTTCTTGCCCTTTTCTGGCGTTAAACGCCAGTCTGGTGCCCATTTCTGGCGTTAAACGCCCAGAATGGTGCCAGACTAGGCGTTTAACGCCCATTCTGCTACCCTTACTGGCGTTTAAACACCAGCAAGTTCTCCTCCAGAGTGTGCTATTTTTCATTCTGTTTTTACTTTTTCAATTATTTTTGTGACTTCACATGATCATCAACCTACAGAAAACATGAAATAACAATGGAAAATAAATAGATAAAATTGGGTTGCCTCCCAACAAGCACTTTTTTAATGTCAGTAGCTTGATAGTGGGCTCTCATGGAGCCTCACAGATACTCAGAGCATGATTGGGGCCTTTCAACACCAAACTTAGAGTTTGGTTATGGCCTCTCCACACCAAACTTGGAGTTTGGTTGTGGCCTCCCAACACCAAACTTAGAGTTTGAATGTGGGAGTTTTGTTTGACTCTGTATTGAGAGAAGCTTTTCATGCTTCCTCTCCATGGTGGTAGAAGGAGAACATTGAGTCTTATAGTTTACAATGTCTGCAAGCCACGAAGCTTCCTGAATAACAAACAATTGCTCATCCAGAAAGGTTTCAGAGATCTTAGTAGGAGGGAGGGATGCTCCTGCTACTGGTTCTATCTGGGACAGGTGATCAGCTACTTGATTCTCTGTCCCCTTTCTGTCTCTTATTTCTATATCAAACTCTTGCAGAAGCAACACCCATCTTATGAGCCTGGGTTTTGAATCCTGCTTTGTGAGTAAATATTTAAGAGCAGCATGATCAGTGTATACAATCACTTTTGATCCTACTAAATAAGATCTGAACTTGTCAATGGCATAAACCACTGCAAGTAACTCATTTTCTGTGGTTGTGTAGTTCTTCTGTGCATCATTTAGAATACGGCTGCCATAATAAATGACATGTAGTTGCTTGTTGTGCCTCTGTCCCAATACTGCACCAATGGCATGGTCACTGGCATCATACATTAGTTCGAATGGCAGTGTCCAGTCTGGTGCAGAGATAACTGGTGCTGTGACCAGCTTAGCTTTCAGAAGGTCAAACGCATGCAGACACTCTGTATCAAAGATAAATGGCATGTCTGCAGCTAGCAGATTACTCAGAGGTTTTGCAATTTTTGAAAAATCCTTTATAAACCTTCTGTAGAATCCTGAATGCCCCAGAAAGCTTTTGATTGCCTTAACATTGGTAGGTGGTGGTAATTTTTCAATTACTTCAACTTTAGCTTGATCCACCTCTATTCCCTTGTTTGAAATTTTATGTACAAGGACAATCCCTTCAATCACCATAAAGTGACATTTTTCCCAGTTTAAAACTAGGTTGGTCTCTTGGCATCTTTTCAGAACAAGTGCTAGATGGTTAAGGCAGGAACTGAATGAGTCTCCAAATACTGAAAAGTCATCCATGAAGACTTCCAGAAATTTCTCTACCATATCTGAGAAGATAGAGAGCATGCACCTCTGAAAGGTTGCAGGTGCATTGCACAGACCAAAAGGCATCCTTCTGTAGGCAAATACTCCAGAAGGACATGTAAATGTTGTTTTCTCTTGGTCCTGAGGATCTACTGCAATTTGGTTGTAACCTGAATAGCCATCCAAAAAGCAATAATATTCATGACCTGCTAGTCTCTCTAGCATCTGGTCTATGAATGGTAAAGGAAAATGATCCTTCCTGGTGGCTGTATTGAGCCTTCTGTAGTCAATACACATACGCCACCCTGTAATTGTTCTTGTAGGAACCAGTTCATTCTTTTCATTATGAACCACTGTCATGCTTCCCTTTTTGGGGACAACGTGGACAGGGCTCACCCAGGGCTATCAGAAATAGGATAAATAATTCCAGCCTCTAGTAACTTAGTGACCTCTTTCTGCACCACCTCCTTCATGGCTGGATTTAGCCGCCTCTGTGGTTGAACCACTGGCTTAGCATCTTCCTCCAATAGGATCTTGTGCATGCATCTTGCTGGGTTGATCCCCTTAAGATCACCTATGGACCACCCAAGAGCTATCTTGTGTGTCCTTAGCACTTCAATTAATGCTTTCTCTTCCTGTGGATTTAAAGCACAGCTTATGATCACTGGAAAAATGTCACCCTCTCCCAGAAATGCATATTTCAGGGATAGTGGTAGTGGTTTGAGCTCGGGTTTAGGAGGCTTATTCTCTTCCTGAGGGATTTTTAGAGGTTCTTTTATTTCCTCCGATTCCTCAGGCTGAACATCTTTAAAGATGTCCTCTAGTTCTGATTCGAGACTTTCAGTCATATTGACCTCCTCCACCAAAGAGTCAATAATATCAGCGCTCATACAGTCATTTGGGGTATCTGGATGCTGCATAGCTTTGACAACATTCAACTTAAACTCATCCTTATTGACTCTTAGGGTCAATTCCCCTTTTTGGACGTTAATGAGGGTTCGTCCAGTTGCTAGGAAAGGTCTTCCTAGAATGAGAGTTGCACTCTTGTGCTCCTCCATTTCCAGCACTACAAAGTCAGTGGGAAAGGCAAATGGCCCAACCTTAACAATCATGTCCTCAATTACGCCTGATGGATATTTAATGAAGCCATCAGCAAGTTGGAGGCATATTCGGGTTGGTTTGACTTCTTCAGCCAAGCCAAGCTTTCTGATAGTGGATGCAGGTATTAGGTTGATACTTGCCCCAAGATCACATAGAGCTTTCTTGGTACAAGTACCCTCTAATGTGCATGGTATCATAAAGCTTCCAGGATCTTTAAGCTTCTCTGGTAAGCTATTTAAAATGACTGCACTGCATTCTTTAGTGAGAACAACTTTTTTAGTTTCTCTCAAATCCTTCTTATGACTTAAGATCTCTTTCATGAACTTAGCATAAGAGGGTATTTGCTCAAGTGCCTCTGCAAACGGAATCTTTATTTCAAGAGTCCTAAGATAGTCTGCAAAGCGGGCAAATTGTTTGTCTTGTTCCGCTTGGCGGAGTTTCTGAGGATAAGGCATCTTGGCTTTATACTCTTCAACCTTAGTTGCTGCAGGTTTATTTCCTACAGAAGTGGTTGGAGAAGCCTGCTTAAGGGGGTTGTTATCAGCACTTGCAAGTGTCTGACCCTTTTGTGGCGTTTGAACACCAGGATTGGGTGCTTTTTGGGCGTTTAACGCCAGATTGCAACCCTTTTCTGGTGTTTGAACGCCAGAATTGGCTACCCATTGGGCGTTTAACGCCACTTTCTTACCCTTTTCTGGCGTTTGAACGCCAGAATCATTCCTCTCAGGGCTCTTATTGTCCTCAGAGGGATTTTGGGTAGTTGGTTGGTCATCCTTTGTCAGTTGTTCCTTTCTTAGCTTTTTGTTGCTTTGAGTTGATACATTCAATGTCTTCCCACTCCTTAATTTAACAGCTTGGCATTCTTCTGTTATCTTTTGTCTGATTCAACTGTGATTCTATATTCTTGTTAGCAATTTTAGTTTCTTGGAGCATCTCTTTAAATTCTGCTAATTGTTTTGTCATAAGGAGTAATTGTTGATTAAGCTCAATAATCTGTTCTTGAGGATTAAGATCAGTAATTACTGCCCTGGCCTCTTCCTTTATGTAGGACTCACTGCTAGAGTGCAAATATTGATTTCTAGCAACAGTATCTATGAGTTCTTGAGCCTCTTCAATCGTCTTTCTCATGTGTATAGATCCACCAGCTGAGTGGTCTAAAGATATCTGAGCTTTTTCTGTAAGTCCATAGTAGACGATGTCTAACTGTACCCACTCTGAAAATATTTCAGAGGGGCATTTCCTTAGCATACCTCTGTACCTTTCCCAGGCATTATAAAGGGATTCATTATCCTCTTGTTTAAAGCCTTGGATGTCCAGCCTCAGCTGTGTCATCCTTTTTGGAGGGTAAAATTGATTCAGGAATTTGTCTGATAACTGTCTCCATGTTTTTATGCTTGCTGTGGGTTGGTTATTTAACCACCTCTTAGCTTGATATTTTAAAGCAAATGGAAACAGTAATAATCTGTAGACATCCTGATCCACTTCTTTATCACGTACTGTGTCAGTAATTTGTAAGAACTGTGCCAGAAACTCAGTAGGTTCTTCCTGTGGAAGACCGGAATACTGGCAATTTCGCTGCACCATGATAATGAGTTGAGGATTTAACTCAAAACTGCTTGCTTTGATGGGAGGTATACAGATGCTACTCCCATATGCAACTGTAATGGGGTTAGCATATGACCCCAGAGTCCTTCTGGACTGCTCAATTCCACTTAGGTCCATGATGGAGAAAGGAAGATGATGTGGATTGCAAGTAAATTATATTTTTATTTTTTTATTTTTTTATTTTATTTAATTAAAAGTGACCGAAAGTAATAAAATAAAATAAATAGAAAATAAAATAAAATTTCGAAAACTAAAAGAAAATAAAATCAAAGTAAATTGAAGACTAAATTAATTATTTAATTAATTAAAAAGATTTTGGAATTAGCAATTAAAAAGATATGATTGAAAATTATTTTGAAAAAGATATGATTGAAGAAATTAAAAAGATTTGATTTTTGAAAAAGATTTGAAAAGATCAATTTTTGAAATTAGAATTTTGACTTGACTAAAAAAGAGATATGATTTTGAAAATCTTTGACTAATTTAATGCAAAATTTCAAAAATTATGAGTAAAATAAGGAAAGGATATTTTTTTGATTTTTAAATTTTAATGAGGAAAGAAAAAACAACAAAACGACACTAAACTTAGAAATTTTAGATCAAAACAAAGAGAACAAACAAGAAAACTTTGAATGTCAAGATGAACACCAAGAACACTTTGAAGATCAAGATGAACACCAAGAACAATTTTTTTTAAATTTTTAAGTGAATACAAGCACAAAAGACACCAAACTTAAAAATTTTAGAAAATCAAACACAAATTTTCGAAAATTTAAAAGAAAACACAAAGATGACACCAAACTTAGAATTTTTAATGATCAAGAAACAACTAAGACTATGCAAATTCAAAAAATTAAAAAAAAAAGTAAAAGCATGCAATTGACACCAAACTTAAAATATGAAACTAAACTCAAATAAAAGACTCTAAACCAACAAAAATAAAATATTCCTAATCTAAGCAACAAGATAAACCGTCAGTTGTCCAAACTCGAACAGTCCCCGGCAACGGTGCCAAAAACTTGGTGCACGAAATCACAATCACACTTTTGTAATTCCGCACAACTAACCAGCAAGTGCACTGGGTCATCCAAGTAATACCTTACGTGAGTAAGGGTTGATTCGACGGAGATTGTCGACTTGAAGCAAGCTATGGTTATCTTGTAGCTCTTAGTCAGGATATCAATAATTCTCAGATTTAATTGTAAAAAGTAAAAGAACATGAAATAAATACTTGTTTTGCAGTAATGGAGAATAAGTTGAGGTTTTGGAGACGCTCTATCTTCTGAATCTCTGCTTTCCTACTGTCTTCTTCTTCATGCATGCAAGGCTCCTTCCATGGCAAGCTGTATGTTGGGTTTCACCGTTGTCAATGGCTACCTCCCGTCCTCTTAGTGAAAATGTTCAACGCACGCTGTCACCGCACGACTAATCATCTATCGGTTCTCGATCATGCTAGAATAGGATCCATTGATCCTTTTGCGTCTGTCACTACGCCCAACACTCGCGAGTTTGAAGCTCCTCATAGCCATTCAATCCCTGAATCCTACTCGGAATACCACAGACAAGGTTTAGACTTTTCGGATTCTCAAGAATGGTCGCCAATGGATTCTAGCTTATACCACGAAGATTCTAATTAAGGAATCCAAGAGATACACACTCAATCGAAGGTAGAACGGTGGTGGTTGTCAGGCACACGTTCATAGGTGAGAATGGTGATGAGTGTCACGAATCATCACATTCATCAGGTTGAAGAACAAGTGGTATCTTAGAATAGAAGCAAGCGTGATTGAATGAAAAACAGTAGTAATTGCATTAATTTATCAAGACACAGCCGAGCTCCTCACCCCCAACCATGGGGTTTAGAGACTCATGCCGTAGAAGATACAATATGAAATGTGTAAAGTGTCATGAGGTCCAGTTAGAATAGCAAAAAGTCCTATTTATAGTGAACTAGTGACCTAGGGTTTACAAGAATGAGTAAATGACGTAAAAATCCACTTCCGGGGTCCACTTGGTGTGTGCTTGGGTTGAGCATTGAAGCTTTCATGTGTAGAGACTTTTCCTGGAGTTAAACGCCAACTTTTGTGCCAGTTCCGGCGTTAAACGCCGGGAATTCTGAAGCTGATTTGGAACGCCGATTTGGGCCATCAATTCTTGGAGAAAGTATAGACTATTATATATTTCTGGAAAGCCCAGGATGTCTACTTTCCAACGCAATTTAGAGCGCACCAATTGGGCTTCTGTAGCTTCAGAAAATCCACTTCGAGTGCAGGGAGGTCAGAATCCAACAGCATATGCAGTCCTTTTTTAGCCTCTGAATCAAATTTTTGCTCAGGTCCCTCAATTTCAGCCAAAAAATACCTGAAATCATAGAAAAACACACAAACTCATAGTAAAGTCCAGAAATGTTATTTTTAATTAAAAACTAATAAAAATATAATAAAAACTAACTAAAACATACTAAAAATATACTAAAAACAATGCCAAAAAGCGTATAAATTATCCGCTCATCAGTGGTGAAAGGACAGCTACAAAGGTCCTTCAGAGCGGGTTTTACTGGCCAACTTTCTTCAAGGACGCAAGAGCATTTGTGAAGTGCTGTGATAGATGTGAAAAAGTCACGAATCTTCCTGCTAACCATGAGATGCCACAATAAGGGATTCTTGAGGTTGAGTTGTTTGATGTGTGGGGTATTGATTTCATGGGACCCTTCCTACCCTCACATTCAAACAACTATATTCTAGTGGCAGTCGACTATGTGTCCAAGTGGGTGAAAGCTGTGGCTCTACCCACCAATGATGCCAAGGTGGTAATGAGCTTTCTTTATAAATATATCTTTAGCCAGTTTGGTGTCCCAAGGACACTCATTAGTGATGGAGGAAGCCACTTCTGTAACAGACAACTGGACTCTCTTCTGTAGAGATATGGAGTCCGTTATAAAGTGGCAACCCCCTATCACCCTCAGACAAGTGGACAGGTTGAAGTTTCCGACAGGGAACTCAAGAGGATTCTAGAGAAGACCGTCAGTGTTTCAAGAAAGAACTGGTCTAGGAAGCTTGATGATGCTCTCTGGACATACCGAACAGCTTACAAGACTCCCATTGGCATGTCCCCTTATCAGTTGGCCTATGGCAAAGCCTGTCACTTGCTAGTTGAGCTGGAGCATAAAGCTTATTGGGCAATCATGTATCTGAATCTTGGTTCAGAAGCTACAGGAATTAAGCGAATGCTTCAGTTGAATGAGCTTGATGAATTCAGATATTCAGCCTATGAGAATTCCAAGTTCTATAAGGAGAGAACCAAGTTATTGCATGACAAGAAGATTGCCATCAGAATCTTTGAGCCAGGACAGAGAGTGCTTCTGTATAATTCAAGGCTCAAATTCTTTCCCAGGAAGCTAAAATCTCAGTGGTCAGGACTGTTTGTAGTAACCAGAGCTTCACCATATGGTCATGTGGAAATACAGGAAGAGAATTCTGACAGGAAATTTACAATGAAAGGCCAGAGGTTGAAGCACTATCTTGGAGGCGAGATCAATCGCCAGAGGTCTGATCATCTGCTGAATTAGCAGAACCGACCGTCAAGCTAGTGACGTTAAAGAAGCACTTGTCGGGAGGCAACCCGATAATTTCGAATCTTTAGCTATTTTTTGTAGTAGTGGTTTTCTTATTTATTTGATTTTTTATTGTGTTTTTACTGTTTTTCTTTCGTATTACGTGTGTTCTGATCATGCAGCTATTTTGGAACAGGAATCAAACACTCCGAAAAAAAAGGGGGCCAAAAGTTACGCTGGAGTTGTGCAAGAACTATGCATCACGCACCAGCTCACCCACGCGTACGCGTACTAGACGCGTACGCGTCACTCTGGTTCTCGGCAATCCACGCGAAAGCGTCCCTGACGCGTACGCGTGACCCTGGAAATCAGCGTAAATAGGTGTTTGGCCAGCGAGTTGTGATGGATTGGGGTTGGAATTTTGCTAGACGCACAATCTTCATTACGCGTACGCGTCCCTGACACGTGCACGTCATTTTCACTTTGCCCGCATCCACGCGTGCGCGTACCTGATGCGCACGCGTCATCTGTCTGTCTAGCCCTCATGCGCATCAGCTCGAGAGTTGTGCGTGCGCGGGGCTACCTTCGCGCGATTCGCACAAACCGAGAGCACGCGGACGCGTCCCACACGCTTATACGTCGCTTGGACTTTATGCGACCCATGCGTACGCCTGCTGTGCGCATACGCGTCGATTGCACCGCATAACTTACCCAGTGTGCCGCCCTATTTTCATTCTCTCTCCTCCCAACTCCTGATTCTCTCTCGTTCTTTTCCCCTTTTATTCTTCTTTTATCATACTAATTATTTTTATGTCCCTCTCTATTTTCAGTTCTTCTTTGCTTGAGGATAAGTAAACCTCTAAGTTTGGTGTTGACGCTTCGCTTATGGCTTCCCTGTTTAGCACCAAAAGGAGATGAATGTTCTTTATGGAGGAATGACTATTTCCTGTTACTTTGATTGCTTGCATGATCTTTAGTACTTATTTTTGTCTCATGTATTACTCACTAAGCTTGAATTCAAAAGAAAAAGAAGTGATGTATTGCATGAGAAATTGAGTTTAATTTTAAGAGAAGTCTCATTTATCCAAATGTGGTGGTATTTTCAGTGACTCTGAATGCATGACATGAACAGTGCATATTTGAATTTGAATCAAAAGATGTTGATGTATAAGGAACAGGAATTTAGAGAATTATTATGACTTTTTTAAAATAAACAAAGCAAAAGAAAAAAAAACTATAAAAGTAAGGTCCAAGGCTCTAAGCATCAATGACTAGGGAAGTAACTGAAACAGAACATGATTAAAAGCTCCAAGAGCTGTTTCCCTAGTCATATGCTTGTGGTGTAATTGTGTCAAGTAATCCTTGAAATAGAACACTAAGAGTCGAGATCAAATGCATTTAACAGAGCATGCCAAAGGCTTTGAGCACCACTGTCTGGGAGTAACTGAAAGAAAAAAAGATAAAAACTTAAAGAGAGTTTCCCAGTTAAGTGCTTGTGGTATTTCTGTGTCAAGTAACCCTTAAGACAAAACATTTAAAGTCACGGCTAGGCTCAAGGTGCAAAGCACCAAAGAGCAGAGAATTAAAATAAATTTTGCTGTGTTCAAGGATTAAACTAGAGTATAAAGATCAGAGAATTTATAATATTATCCGGATTCTAATTCCGAATGACAATGACATCCTTCTGATTTAAAGGAGAGTGAGATGCCAAAACTATCAGGATTGCAGTTGTAAACCCCACTATAAAAGGAGACATGAGCTTAATCGAACTCTCATTCTCATGCAAATTCACATCCTAAGCCTATATTAATTTGGTTGCTTGAGGACAAGCAATAATTCAAGTTTGGTGTTGTGATGCGTGAGCATCTTTCCTATCTTTTCCTAGTGAATTTGCATTTAAATTGTTGAGTTTAATCAAGAATTAATTATCTTTTAGCCACTATGGATGCTACTTTGAGTCTTGTTCAATTTTGTTTATTTTAGGTAGCATTTGGCTGAATTTGGAGCACAAGAATTAAAGGAGATGACTAGCGAGAAGCGACGCGTGCGCGCACCTGACGTATGCGCGTACCTGACACGTACGCGTGACACGCAAAGAAGACCATCGATGCGTATGCGTGGCTAACGCGTACGCGTGGCTGACGCGTACGTGTGACATGCGCCACATGCAGAAAATGCTGGAGGCGATTTCTGGGCCTTATTTTGGCACTCAAGTAAGGCGCAACTCTTTGCCAAGTTAAGCGCGGATCCAGTGAAGCCAAGTGGTCCCCACATTACAAGGCGCGGATTATTTAATTAATTCTGATTTAAATTCAAATTTTATTTTAAAAATAGGAAAATATATTATTTTAATTTTGGAAAATAGATTTTACATTAATTAGGATTATATATAAAAAGAAGAAACTTTTCTTCTGAGGATTATTCCACCTCACCCTAATTTACAGTTTACCATAATCCTAGTTTTCACTCTTTTCCATGAGAAACTAAACCTCCACTGTTAAGGTTTGGAGCTCTGTCTATTGTATGAATTGATACTACTATTTTTCTATTTTAATTCATGTTTTGATTTATATTTCAAGAATTGTTTTCGTTCTTTATCTTATGAATTTGGGTGGAACGGAAGTGTTCATATCTTGGGTCGAGTTGTCCGACCCGGGATGTCCTATAGACGAAGCGACCGACCTCTTCAGGTTAGGACAATCTGACCTCTTCTCAAAGAGCTCGGCCAAGTCACGAGAAAGCCCAAACAAAGGGCCCAAATAGAGAAACACGCCCCAGATCCTAAGGCAGCCCAAGCCTACAAGAGAAGGGTGGTTCCCTTGAAGATAAGATGACCTCACTTGAAGATAAGATAAAGATAAGATAAGATAACTAACTTATCTTACCCATATGAGGCCACATCTCACCATTATAAATACACTGGAGCACCCAGGTATAACTCATACTCTAATTCTACTCCATACCTGCTTAATACCCTTGCTAACTTAAGCATCGGAGTCCCTTGCAGGTACCCCCCACCCTCCGGGGACGAAGGATCAGCAACACTTTCAGTCCCACAAGTCGGACACACCAGCTCCGGCCGCTATACACCTGCCGGACACGTCGGCTCCGACCAACACAGAAGATCTCGACCGAGATCGACCTATAGTTTCAGGTAACCCTCGGAACATTGGCGCCGTTGCCGGGGAACCATAAAGTCATCCCAACACCATGGCAGACGACCATGACAATGACCATGACTCAGGTTTGGAAGATAGAACGCCGCAGAAAAACATGGATGCTACACTCAAAAATACTCCGGAGCCTAATGGGGACAAAAATTCATGAAACCCAGGAGTGATAGAGGCGCTTCAGGATCGATTAAAACAACTTGAGAAAGAGGCTCAACATCAACGCAAAAAAGAAAAAGATCTACACCGAGAGATCAGGCGACACCGAGAGTTAGAAGATAAGCTCCTAAAACTCGAAGCCGATCTCAAAACCAAAGCTACTCGATCCACTCCAGAGGACAGCTCTCACAAGGAGCAAGATCCATTCACCAGGGAAATTATGAAGACCAAAATTCCAAAGGACTTCAAACTTCCGGATATGACCCTGTACGACGGCACCTCGGACCCCAACCATCATCTCAGCAACTTCAGAAGTAGGATGTACCTCACTGACGCCTCAGATGCAGTTCGCTGCAAAGCCTTTCCAACAACTCTTACCAAGACAGCCATTAGATGGTTCGACAACCTACCTCCAAAATCCGTCTCGAGTTTTGACGACCTGGCCAAAAAGTTCCTGGCCAGATTTTCCATACAAAAGGACAAAGCCAAACATGCACCCAGCCTACTAGGAATCAAGCAAGGAGATCAGGAGAGTCTTCGTAACTACATGGAAAGATTCAACAAAACATGCATGGACATACAAAGTCTACCAACAGAAGCTGCCATCATGGGCCTCAGAAACGGCCTACGAGAAGGACCATTTAGCCAATCTATATCAAAGAAGTCCCCAGCATCCCTAGACGAAGTACAAGAACGGGCGCAGAAGTACATTAACATGGAGGAGAATTCTCGACTTGGGGAAGCCTTGAGGTTCGGTTCTGCCTACCGAGATAAAGATAAAGAATCCAAGAAGAAGGAAGATCACTCTGGGGAGAAAATAAAAAAATATCATAACTACACCCCTCTTAGGGTATCCTTGGTAGACGTTTACAAAGAAGTCTGCCATACGGAAAAATACCCACAGCTCGGCCACTCAAAGGCAAAAGGGGAGGAGGAAATCAGAACGAATACTGTGAGTATCACCGAGTCCGAGGACATTCCACCAACGAATGCTTTGACTTGAAAAATGTCATAGAGAAATTAGTAAGGGAAGAAAAACTAGATCGGTTCCTGGCCAATCGGGACGAAGAACCAAGAAAAAGAAGAAGGGATGAAGATGTCGGACGATCTGAACGATCACCCCGCACACCGAAAAGACACGTCCACATGATACACAGCGGATTTGCTGGAGGAGGAATCTCCAAATCATCCCGCAAGCGACACCTCTAAGAAGTATACCATGTCGAAGGCAAGAAAGGGGTGCCGGACATCCCAGCAATCACGTTTACCAAAGAAGATGCATCCGAAATCATCTCAGGACACGACGACCCATGGTCATTACAATCATATTGGCAAACGCCAACTTCCACCGTACATTAATTGACCAAGGAAGCTCCGCCGACATCTTATTCAAAACTTCCTTCGACAAGCTCGGCTTAGAAGAAAAAGAGCTAAGAGCATACCCAAACAGCCTGTTCGGACTTGGGGATACCCCAGTACAGCCACTGGGATACGTATCGTTACATACAACCTTCGGAAAGGGGAACCAATCCAGAACACTTAAGATAGACTATATCGTGGTCGACGTAAGCTCAGCCTATAATGCCTTAATAGGTCGGACAACGTTAAATCAACTCGGAGCAATAGTTTCAACTCCACATCTATGTATGAAATTCCCAACTGTAGAAGGGATAGCTACAATAAAAGCAGATCAAAAGATGGCGCGTCGCTATTATAACGAAAGTCTGAACCTCCGAGGCGAAGGAGGAGAGTTCCACACAATCGAACTCGGCAGAGATCAGAGACGAGAAGAACTCTGCCCACGACCCGAAGGAGAAATAGAAAGAGTCCAGATTGGAGATACCTCGGATAAAACAACTAATATTGGCACGATCCTGAAAGGAGATGCCAAGGAATCACTAATACGGTTCCTACGAGATAATGTTGATCTCTTCGCATGGAAAGCTGCCGATACGCCAGGCATAGATCTCGAACTAATGAGCCACAAGTTGGCAGTCTACCTGGGATCCCGGCCGGTACAAGAAAGACGAAGAAAACTCGGGCCAGAACGGTCTCAGGCTGTAGAAGAACAAGTACAAGCACTACTAGAGGCAGGGTTCATAAGAGAAGTTAAATACCCACTATGGCTAGCAAACGTCATCTTGGTGAAAAAGTCAAATGGGAAGTGACGAATGTGCACCGGCTACACCGACCTCAACAAAGCTTGCCCAAAAAACCTTATCCTCTCCCAAGCATCGATGCTCTAGTAGATGCCTCATCAGGATATAAGTATCTCTCGTTCATGGACGCATACTCAGGCTACAACCAGATTCCAATGTATCCACCGGATCAAGAAAAAACCTTGTTTCTCACATCAAAATCAAATTATTACTACATCGTAATGCCTTTCAGCCTTAAGAACGCGGGAGCCACTTATCAAAGGCTAATGAATAAAGTCTTCTCAGACCACATCGGAAAAATCATAGAGGTTTATGTGGATGACATGTTGATAAAGACATAAAGTGAAGAAACATTACTAATCGACTTGGTTCAAGTGTTCGACACCATACGGAAGCACGACATGCGACTCAACCCGGCTAAATGCACCTTCGCAGTGGAAGCAGGTAAATTCTTGGGCTTTATGCTCACACAATGAGGAATCGAGGCAAATCCAGATAAATGCCAGGCCATACTCAACATGAAAAACCTGACCTGCGTCAAAGAAGTACAACAACTCAATGGGAGATTGGCGGCCTTGTCCAGATTCCTAGCAGGGTCAGCAATAAGATCCCTCCCCTTCTACGCTACCTTAAGGAAGGGAAAGAACTTCAAGTGGACAACGGAATGTGAACAAGCCTTCCGAGACTTAAAAGAATTCTTGGGACAACCCCCCATCCTATCTCGACCACAAGAGGGAGAACCACTTATACTGTACCTCGCAGTAGGAAGTCAGGCAATAGCCTCAGCACTAATTAGAGAAGATGAAGGGGGACAACCACCCGTCTACTTTATTAGTAAAGCACTACAGGGGTCAGAGCTGAACTACCAGAAAATAGAGAAGTTTGCCTACGCTCTGGTACTCGCATCCCGATGACTTCGCCCATACTTCCAAGCGCACACCATTAAAGTTTGGACCAACTAGCCCATAAAAGGGATATTGCAGAAAACAGATCTAGCAGGAAGAATCCTACAGTGGGCAATCGAGTTGTCCGAGTTTGACCTCTAATACGAGGTGTGGACAGCCATCAAATCACAATACCTAGCCGACTTCATTGCAAAATTCACAGACACCACGGAAATCCCCAGAGTGGAACATATACGTGGACGGTTCCTCGAATAAAACTGGAAGTGGTGCAGGTGTGATAATCGAAAGCAACCAAGGAACCCAACTTGAGCTTTCCCTGAAATTCGGATTTCCGGCCTCAAACAACCAAGCGGATTATGAAGCGTTATTAGCTGGTTAGGGAAGTTGGAGCTCAGAAACTCAACATCTACAATGACTCACAAGTTGTTACCTCGCAAATAACGGGAAGCTACCAAGCCAAAGATCCTACCATGAAAAAATATTTGGATAAAACCAAAGAACAGCTCAGACAACTCGGAGAATATAGGATCTGCCACATACCCCGCGAGCAAAATGCCCAAGCTGAGGCACTCTCAAAACTAGCCAGCACCAAACCAGGGGGCAACAATAGAAGCCTCATTCAGGAAATACTGCAAAACCCATCAATATCGGAAGAAGAAAAAATCCTAGCCATAACAGGTCGGGATCAAGGATGGATGACCCCCATAATTAACTACCTCAAAACAGAAGTGCTCCCCACAGATGAAAAGGAGGCAAAGAGGTTAAAAAGGGAGGTACAATACTACACTATCATAAACAACATCCTATACAAAAGAGGGATCTCAACACCATTGTTAAAATGCGTACCGACTTTCAATACAAAGGAAGTCTTGGAGGAAGTACACAGCGGCATTTGTGGCAATCATCTCGGAGCGCAAGCTCTCACCAAAAAGGTACTCCGGGTTGGATTCTATTGGCCAACTCTACAAAAGGAAGCTACCAAATTTGTAAAGACATGTCCACCATGTCAGAAGCATGCCAACTTTCACATCGCCCCGCCAGAAAAATTCATTAGTGTGACCTCACCCTGGCCATTTGCAAAGTGGGGACTCGATCTTCTCGGACCCTTTCCCCAGGGATCGGGACAAGTCAAGTTCCTCATAGTAGGGGTAGACTACTTCACAAAATGGATCGAGGCAGAACCCCTAGCCAATGCCACTGCTCAAAGAAGTCAGAAATTCCAATATAGGAACATTATTACAAGGTTCGGGGTTCCATACTCCATCACCACGGATAATGGCACCCAATTCACAGATGCAGGCTTCAGAAAACTAGTAGTCGACTTGAACATAAAGCACCAGTTCACCTCCGTCGAACATCCCCAAGCCAATGGACAAGCCGAAGCAGCCAACAAAGTCATATTGGTCGGGTTGAAACGGAGACTACAAGAAGCAAAGGGAGCTTGGGCCGAGGAACTTCCACAAGTCCTATGGGCGTATCGAACAACTCCACATTCCACTACGAATGAATCACCATTTCGATTAACATACGGAGTGGAGGCAATGATTCCAATAGAAGTTGAGGAAGGGTCTCCCCGAGTAGTCCACTACAATGAACAAACCAACTCTCAACTTCAAAGAGAAGAGCTCGACCTACTTCCGAAAATCCAAGAGAGAGCTCGGATCAGAGAAGAAGCAATAAAGACGCGAATGGCTTCCAGATATAATCAAAAGGTAGTGCCAAGAGGTTTCGCTGAGAATGATCTCATCTTAATCTGAAATGATATTGGAACAACTCGACCCAGAGAAGGAAAGCTGGTAGCCAACTGGAAAGGACCCTACCGAGTCACAGAGGTACTTGGGAAGGGCTACTACAGACTGTCCGAACTCGAGGGAAGAGAACTCCCCAGATCATGGCACGCTTGTAACCTAAGAAGGTACTATAACAGGTAAAAGATCTCATCACAAGATGCACTCTTTTTCCT
>NC_029775.3:55961764-55966596 GCF_000817695.3 Arachis duranensis | reverse complement strand
TTAAATAAAATACATTTCAGATATTCTACAAATTCCCAAGACGCATTAATCTGAAGCATTCATCGTCCGATTATAAAGCAATGGATCGAACAGAAAGTGAAGAACAGATTCACTATACGATCTCAATAGAAATGTTCGACCAACAAAGGTGAAAACGCGATTCACCTAAAGGTCGATTAAACCAGGACAGAAACCACCATCTACAAATCGGCAAAGGACGAACACAGAATAATGCAAGAAGTTATCGAAAGTGATCCCAAAAAGAACCTGACGAGGTCTTATGGATTGCTATATAATAACTTAAAAATACTGGCCGACACTAAAAAGTTGAACCAAGTCAATCCAAGTTATCAGCAAATCCCTGGAAAGAGGTCTGGCCAACCCTATTAAAGAGGAATTGCTATAACTTAGAAGAGATCGACCTAACAAAGTCGGTCTCCTACAAAGACAAGTTGTAAGAGTAATCCCTGAAAGAGACCTAACAAAGGTCCAAGAAAGAGGATTACAAAAACAACTTAGAAGAGATCGACCTAACGAAGTCGGTCTCCTACAAAGACAAGTTGTAAAAGTAATCCCTGAAAGAGACCTAACAAAGGTCCAAGAAAGAGACCTAATAAAGGTCCAAGAAAGAGGATTACAAAAACAACTTAGAAGAGATCGACCTAACGAAGTCGGTCTCCTACAAAACAAGTTGTAAAAGTAATCCCTGAAAGAGACCTAACAAAGGTCCAAGAAAGAGGATTACAAAAACAACTTAGAAGAGATCGACCAAACGAAGTCGGTCTCCTACAAAACAAGTTGTAAAAGTAATCCCTGAAAGAGACCTAATAAAGGTCCAAGAAAGAGGATTAAAAAACAACTTAGAAGAGATCGACCTAACAAAGTCGGTCTCCTACAAAACAAGTTGTAAAAGTAATCTCTGAAAGAGACCTAATAAAGGTCCAAGAAAGAGGATTACAAAAATAACTTAGAAGAGATCGACCTAACGAAGTCGGTCTCCTACAAAACAAGTTGTAAAAGTAATCCCTGAAAGAGACCTAATAAAAGTCCAAGAAAGAGGATTACAAAAACAACTAGGAAAAGATCGACCTAATGAAGTCGGTCTCCTACAAAGATAAGTTATAAAAGTAATCCCTTAAAGAGACCTGACAAAGGTCCGGGAAAGAGGATTACAATAAAAACTTAGAAAGGGACCAACATAAAGAAATCGGTTATAAGGCGCTAAAAATACAAACAAAAGTGAGGAAACCGAGAAACAAGTCGGACCCCCCACAGTCACGACCTCAAAAGGATCCAAGCTACAAACAATAAGAACGAAAGCAATCTAAAGAGGTCAAGCAGCAAGATTCCAACAGATACCTGTTAAAGCACAATGAAAGCATAGTATGATAAAGTTTCAAGAGGCCACCAAAATCAACCTCAGAGAAACCGTGTGATAAAGCTTCAAGAGGCCACCAAAATCAACCTCAGAGAAACCGTTTTGTTTTCAAAATAAAGTTGCTAAAAATAGCAATTGGAGTATCAACAGTCAACAAAGCATCATTTACAAAAAAGAGTTCAAAGCCCACAAACCGGGCTATTTACACAAATACTTAAAGGAGATCAACCAAGATCTGGAGCCTTCCCGGCAGCATCAGTACGGGGAGAAGGAGGGCAAGTCTGAATAGGCACAGCATCTACAGTTCCATCATCCCGGTTCAGAATCTGGCAATCCGGATCGGATGTAACGGGAGGAACTGAGGAGGTCGACACTTTAAGAGAAGGCACTGAGGGAGGGTCAGCATCATCATCATCCTGGTCATCAGGTACAATCTTACCATCCCTCACAACATTGTCCAGGCTGACGAGAATCAAGTCGGCCTCAGGAGCAACAATCCGAAACTGCTCCATCAGGTTCTCGGAGGCGGCAGTTACGCTGCCCACAAGGTGACCCTGAAGCTCGGCATAATTAACCGAGCAGCTTCCAAATCATCCCGGAGATGCATCAATTCCCTATAAGTTGAGACATAGCTATCCTTATGCTTCAGTGCCATGTCCTCGGCCAACTTCAAAGAAGCAGCCAAGGCAATAGAGCTGGCCTTCTCACCCTCCAGCTCCTTCTCCACCTTCGCCAACTTCACCTCCAACTCATCCTTCAGACCCTTGATCTGATCAAATTCTGACTTGGCCTTCTCCATGAAGGATTTTGTGGCATGAATCGGGATCCCCTGAACTGTTCGGAAAATAGCCGCACCCATATGAGCCATCTTCACACTACTTTTGGTTATAAAATCCAGATGCTGAAGAAGAGACACATCGTCCATGGAAAGCCCACCATAGGGGACAATTTGCTGGTCAACAAACTTGATAGCATCAAAGTCCGGGACATCCAGGTTAAAGGGCTCAGATGTTTTTTCTTTTTGAAGGGAGGGACACCAGAAGCAACGACAGAAGTCTGAGGAGGATCGACCTGATGAAACTGAGGAGTAGAAATTACTTTCCTCGGCCCGAGAGAACTCGGCACAGGAGGCTTCACTGGGACCTGAGAAGATCCCTCGTCGGCCACTTTGGCCGAGATGTTCAGAGTAGCAGTTGCCTTCTTTGCCCTTTTAAAGGCCTTCATGGAGTCGTTGTTCTTTGACATCTCTACAAAATTAGCCACAGCAAAGAGTTACGGTCATAAACAAGAGGAAGAAAAAATTAAGAAACAAGTATAAGAGACAAGTCAGACAAGTACCCAAACAGTCCGAACCAAGGACGGGTCATACAAAAACCTTTTTGTTTCAAGATGGGGTGGTTTCCCCCATAGATCCTCAAGAACAACAACAAAGGCACGCTCAACATCATCAAGCATCTCCCAGGTATAGCGAGACACTCTCACATCCCTCTGCCACTCTAGAGGGAAAGAAGGCTTATGATTTTCATCAAGAAAAAAGGGGCGGGCCCCCTCGACAGAATGAACCTTAAAGAAGTAATTCTTGAAGTCCTTAAAGGACTCATCATACATAGCAAAATCTTTGTGGCCCTGGGCGGACCTGAAGGAAACCCATGAAGCTTTCTTTTTTGAAGAACTACTAGGCTTGGCGGAAACAAACAAATAAAGGAAAAGAGTCTGGGAAGGTGTTACATTTAATTCACGGCAGAGAAGTTGAAAAATTTTAATAAAACCCCAGGAATTAGGGTGAAGCTGGGATGGGGCAATATTACACGACCACAACAGGTCGGTCTCGAAAGCAGTAAAAGGAAAAGTAACGTTCAACTGGCTGAAGAAGTATTCATAGGCATAGAAGAAGGGACACTCCCTCTCAATGGAAGTCGGAAAACAAACTCTCTCATCAGAATCAGGAGCAACAAGCTCGTAATCCTCCTCACGGGCGTTGTTACCACAAATCCTATGGCGCTTCCTCAGCTCTGTGCAAAACTCAGCATCCACAACAGAAACACACAACAAAACAAGGGAGTCCAGCCAATCGGACATCCCCTCGGGAACTCTGGAAGACATCTCTACAATGTTATTGCGAGAAGACATGATGCCAACTAACCCTACAAGTAAGAAAAGAAGATGGGGTTACCACAAACATCTCGGACAAAGGGAGAAAACAACTCGGTCAATACTTCTCAGGTGATGGAACAAAGAAAAGGAAAACCCCAAGACTTAAACCAAAGTCCTGGGGCATCCATTGGAAGCAGTAACAAAGCAAGGTTTCCAGAAATCAATCTACAAGCTTACATCCCAGAATGTCTCAAAAAGAAATTCAAAAAAAAAAACAACAAACACCTTTCTTCAAGGAGAAATACAAAAAATCGTTACATTCTACCAAACACGCCAAGCAGAGACCATTAAAGATGCAACCTTTTTTCAAGATCAGACAAAAAGCAAACAAAGCGAGGAACAGACGCAGATGTTTTATCAAGTATCAGGCAGGAAAAAACCCTAAGCGACAATAAAACCCTAGAAAGCCTCAACGAAAAAGCCAAGACAATGCATAAAAGAAAGACAGGAAGACCATGTTACAGTGACAAGCAAATACAAGACTTTGAAAAGATTCAAACTTTCAAACATTCAAACATGCAAAATCAAAGCTTCACCAAAAATTGAAAACGAAGCTACAAGAAAGCCAATACTTACCAGGAAAAGAACAGCAAGCTTCGAGGAAATTGAAGATGGAGACAAAATCTGGGACGCCCTCTCACAAGCAAAAACGCGAACAAAGAGCAATGTCGCAGAAGAGAAAACACGAAAACTACAAACTCCAAGAGAAAGCAGAAGCGTAAGCGAAAGAACAAAAAGCAAAGAGAGCGGAGAAAAGAAGTTACGAAAAGGCTAAAGGAGAAAAACCGTTTCTGGGTTTTCAAAATCAAAGTAAAGAACCAAAGGGAAACGTGGCAATCAATGCTCAAATTAAAGAGGGCATTAAACCCTCGCACGTTCCCAAAAAAGCGCCGATATAAAAGCGCGCGTCTTTTAGAAGAAACGTTCTACATTCAAAGCTGCTACAAAGGAGTCGACAAAATGCTTGAGTTCGGCTTCACCAAAGAAAGACCGAAGTCAAGGACTCGATCTCAAAAAGAAGACCGAGCTCAAGCAGAGGCACTGTTCATATTCTGGGTCGAGTTGTCCGACCCGGGATGTTCTACAGACGAAGCGACCGACCTCTTCAGGTCAGGACAATTCGACCTCTTCTCAAAGAGCTCGGCCAAGTCACGAGAAAGCCCAAACAAAGGGCCCGAATAGAGGAACACGCCCCATATCCTAAGGCAGCCCAAGCCTACAAGAGAAGGGCGGTTCCCTTGAAGATAAGATGACCTCAATTGAAGATAAGATAAAGATAAGATAACTAACTTATCTTATC
>NC_029775.3:55952781-55953343 GCF_000817695.3 Arachis duranensis | reverse complement strand
TTTTCACAACTCTCATAATCCCCGGTCATGAGCCCCAAAAACTTGGTAGCTCAATACCGTGGCATTACACAACTTCGCACAACTAACCAGCAAGTGCACTGGGTCGTCCAAGTAATAAACCTTACGCGAGTAAGGGTCGATCCCACGGAGATTGTTAGTATTGAAGCAAGCTATGGTCATCTTGTAAATCTTAGTCAGGCAAACTCAAATTGTAATGGTGATGAACGAAAATAACACAAAGGTAAAGATAGAGATACTTATGTAATTCATTGGTAGGAACTTTAGATAAGCGCATGAAGGTGCCTTCCCTTCCGTTTCTCTGCTTTCCTACTGTCTTCATCCAATCCTTCTTATTCCTTTCCATGGCAAGCTTGTGTAGGGTTTCACCGTTGTCAATAGCTACCTCCCATCCTCTCAGTGAAAGCGATTGCATATGCTCTGTCACAGCATAGCGGAATTCAGCTGTCGGTTCCGGTCAGGACGGAATAGAATCCATCGATTCTTTTGCGCCTGTCACTAACGCCCCGCCCGCTAGGAGTTTGAAGCACGTCACAGTCATTCA
>NC_029775.3:55952325-55952671 GCF_000817695.3 Arachis duranensis | reverse complement strand
TGCCTATACCACGAAGATTCCGGTTAAAGAATCCAAGAGATATTCACTAGAGCCTTGGTTGCTTGTAGAACAAAAGTGGTTATCAGTCACCTTGTTCATGGGTGAGAATGATGATGAGTGTCACGGATCATCACAGTCATCAAGTTGAAGAACAAGTGATATCTTAGAACAAGAACAAGTGTAATTGAATGGAAGAACAATAGTAATTGCATTAATACTCGAGGTACAGCAGAGCTCCACACCTTAATCTATGGTGTGTAGAAACTCCACCGTTGAAAATACATAAGAACAAGGTCTAGGCATGGCTTCGGCCCCAGAGAGGGAACCAGAAGAACCAAGATGAAAA
>NC_029775.3:55951801-55952087 GCF_000817695.3 Arachis duranensis | reverse complement strand
CGCCAGCTTTTATGCCAGTTTGGGCGTTTAACTCCCATTTGGGTGCCAGTTCCGGCGTTTAACGCTGGAATTCTTGAAGGTTACTTTGAGCGCCGGTTTGGGCCATCAAATCTTGGGCAAAGTATGAACTATCATATATTGCTGGAAAGCCCAGGATGTCTACTTTCCAACGCCGTTGAGAGCGCGCAAATGGGACTTCTGTAGCTCCAGAAAATCCACTTCGAGTGCAGGGAGGTTAGAATCCAACAGCATCTACAGTCCTTTTCAGTCTCTGAATCAGATTTTT
>NC_029775.3:55950527-55951605 GCF_000817695.3 Arachis duranensis | reverse complement strand
GTGGCCCAAAGCACTCTGTCTTCCAGTATTACCACCGGATACATACATGCCACAGACACATAATTGGGTGAACCTTTTCATATTGTGACTCAGCTTTGCTAAAGTCCCCAATTAGAGGTGTCCAGGGTTCTTAAGCACACTCTTATTTGCCTTGAATCACAACTCTCTTTTTTTTTTCGTTTTCTTCTTTTTTTTTTTGAATAGAAATGCTTTTTCTTGCTTCAAGAATCATTTTGATGATTTTTCAGATCCTCAGTAACATGTCTCCTTTTTCATCATTCTTTCAAGAGCCAACATTCATAAACCACAAATTCAAGATACATATGCACTGTTTAAGCATTCATTCAGAGAACACGAGTATTGCCACCACATCAAAATAATTAAACTATTATAAAATTCAAAATTCATGCAATTCTTTCCTTTTCAATTTAAGCACGTTTTTATTAAGAGAGGTGATGGATTCATAGGACATTCATAACTTTAAGGCATAGACACTAAGACACTAATGATCACAAGACACAAACATAGATAAACATAAGCATAAAATTCGAAAAACAGAAGAATAAAGAACAAGGAAATCAAAGAACGGGTCCACCTTAGTGATGGCGGCTCGTTCTTCCTCTTGAAGATCCTATGGAGTGCTTGAGCTCCTCAATGTCTCTTCCTTGTCTTTGTTGCTCCTCTCTCATGATTCTTTCATCTTCTCTAATTTCATGGAGGATGATGGAGTGTTCTTGGTGCTCCACCCTTAGTTGTCCCATGTTGGAACTCAATTCTCCTAGGGAGGTGTTTAGTTGCTCCCAATAGTTTTGTGGAGGAAAGTGCATCCCTTGAGGTATCTCAGGGATCTCATGACGAGTGGGATCTCTTGTGTGCTCCATCCTTTTATTAGTGATGGGCTTGTCCTCCTCAATGGGGGTGTCTCCCTCTATGTCAACTCCAACTGAATAACAGAGGTGACAAATGAGATGAGGAAAGGCTAACCTTGCCAAGGTAGAGGACTTGTCCGCCACCTTATAGAGTTCTTGGGCTATAACCTCATGAACTTCTATTTCTTCTCGAATCATGATGCTATGAA
>NC_029775.3:55949645-55950154 GCF_000817695.3 Arachis duranensis | reverse complement strand
TTGGTCATGGTTCTTGGTGATCCATGCATTGGCATAGAACTCTTGAACCATCAAGATTCCGACTTGTTGAATGGGGTTGGTTAGAACTTCCCAACCTCTTCTTGGGATCTCATGTTGGATCTCCGGATCTTCACCCTTTTTGAGTGAAAAAGGGACCTCGGGGATCACCTTCTTCAAGGCCACAACTTCATAGAAATGGTCTTGATGCACCCTTGAGATGAATCTCTCCATCTCCCATGACTCGGAGGTGGAAGCTTTTGCCTTCCCTTTCCTCTTTCTAGAGGTTTCTCCGGCCTTGGATGCCATAATTGGTTATGGAAAAACAAAAAGCAATGCTTTCACCACACCAAACTTAAAATGTTTGCTCGTCCTCGAGCAAAAGAAGAAAGAAGAGAGTAGAAGAAGAAGAAATAGAGGAGAGGGAGATGGCGTTGTGGTTTGGCCAAAAGGGGAGAGAAATGGTGTTTAAGGTGTGTGAAAATGAAGGAGTGAAGGAGGGTTTATATAGG
>NC_029775.3:55947716-55948216 GCF_000817695.3 Arachis duranensis | reverse complement strand
TTCTGTGTTGCTTGGGAGAGTACTAGGAGGGAGTTCAGTAATTTTCTTGCTCAGCTGGCCCACTTGTCCTTCCAAATTTCTGATGGAGGACCTTGTTTCAGTCATGAAACTTTGAGTGGTTTTGATTAGATCAGAGACCATGGTTGCTAAGTCAGAGGCATTCTGCTTAGAGCTCTCTGTCTGTTGCTGAGAAGATGATGGAAAAGGCTTGCTATTGCTAAACCTGTTTCTTCCACCATTATTGTTATTGAAACCTTGTTGAGGTCTCTATTGATCCTTCCATGAAAGATTTGGATGATTCCTCCATGAAGGATTGTAGGTGTTTCCATAGGGTTCTCGCATGTAATTCACCTCTTCCATTGAAGGGTTCTCAGGATCATAAGCTTCTTCCTCAGAAGAAGCTTCCTTAGTACTGCTTGGTGCATTTTGCATTCCAGACAGACTTTGAGAAATCATATTGACTTGTTGAGTCAATATTTTGTTCTGAGCCAAAATGGCAT
>NC_029775.3:55932482-55943855 GCF_000817695.3 Arachis duranensis | reverse complement strand
ATATACTAAAAACTAACTAGATCATACTAAAAACATACTAAAAACAATGCCAAAAAGTGTATAAATTATCCGCTCATCAATGACCTCACTTGAAGATAAGATAAAGATAAGATAAGATAACTAACTTATCTTACCCACAGGAGGCCACATCTCACCATTATAAATATACTGGAGCACCCAGGTAAAACTCATACTCTGATTCTACTCAATACCTACTTAATACCCTTGCTAACTTAAGCATCGGAGTCTCTTGCAGGTACCCCCCACCCTCCGGGGACGAAGGATCAGCAGCACTTTCAGTCCCACAAGTCGGACACACCAGCTTCGGCCGCTATACACCTGCCGGACACGTCGGCTCCGACCAACACAGAAGATCTCGACCGAGATCGACCTACAGTTTCAGGTAACCATCAGAACAGGAAGTATGACCCTCTTTCTAATTGAGTTCTTGTATAACTTGGAAAAGCTCTTTACTTGAACAACATCTTGAAAACAATTTCTCCTAAATTCTAATTATCTAGCTTAATGGGATACGTGACATATAATCCTCTTATATTTGGATAATTAGGATTTTGTGGCATAATAACTAGAATTGAACTTCACCCCCTAATTGGAATTAATTGACCAAGGAATTGGCGATTAATGAAAGTTAGAGGAGACTAGAAAGGTCTAAGGAATTAGGGTCTAGTCACATATAGTTTTCCATGAATTAAATCTTACATGATTAAAATAGTTAGTAAGAAAAGTCAATCCGGAAAATAGATAACTCTGAAGCCTTAACTGCCTTCTTCATATTGTTTTCACCTCAATTTATTGCTTGCTTTCTGATTCTCTAAATGACTGTTTAATGCTTTTGAACTCTTAAACACTATTTTCTGCTTGTCTAACTAAGTAAATTAATCAACCATTGTTGCTTAGTCCCTCAATCCTCGTGGGATCGATCCTCACTCACCTGAGGTATTACTTGGTACGACCCGGTGCACTTGCCGGTAGTTTGTGGTTATAAATTCCGCACCACATGCATCATGTGCATCTATTTGCTATTGTTTGAGTGTAATTATTGTATCTAGTTTTCCTATCTAAATATCCTGTTAATTGTTAATTGTATTACTTGATATACTTGTCTTCTAATCGTGTTTAATTTGCATTGATTATTAATTATCTTTGATCCTACTAAATTGGATATCGAATACTAATCAACTGTGATATTGGAAATTAAAGATGCTAAGAAGTCTTAGAAAGAACTGAGATTTAGTATACTGACCTGTTTGGATTAAAAAGAACCCTAAGCTTGAACTTTGTGAGTTTGGATACTAGGATAGCCTAGTGGGTTTATGTTGCTTTATATAGTCTCTATTTGGAACTATTACCCTAATGGGAACCTTCGAGTTTTCATCCGTTGTGAAAATATTTATTTTTCAGATATAGGGCGTGATGCACCTCGCTGAGTGTGCAAGATTCCTTTTGGCAAAGCGAAGAAGACTTTACTTTTGAAATTTATTTGCTTTTACGTAGTACTTTTCTCCATTTCTGACTACTGTATTGTAGTTTTCTCTTAGAGATTTTATTTTGGAGAAACAGGATGTATTTTGTACACTTTAGATTTTGTAATATTCCAACTGACCTTTTCTTCATAGGTCGAGGCTAGTTCTTATTAGGTATCTTATCCTGGATCTTATGTATATCTATATATCTATATTGTTTCTATAATGAATGTTTCTTATCTTTAACACTTCGTGTGTCATAACGGTTGTCACTTTGGTTTATCTTTCTTCATAGGCTCCTAACTATATTATTATTTCTTGGATACTATGTATATATTTTTGCTTTTAGGTGTCGTAATGCCTTACCACCTCGGATTTACGACTATAGCATAAGGCCTTGTGTGGTATGGTGTTACACAGAGGCTGTAATTAGGTGAGTTTTGATAAGTTGTTGGTATTGATATGTTGAATTGGGTTGTGGTATGATGGTTGAGTTCTATGCATTGGTTTTGTTGTGGTTTGATTTTATTAATAGTTAATTGATTGGAATTAGTTGATTGGGGCTTGAATGGCTAGGATGTGATTTGGGATTCGTGATTGAGTGTAGAGGAGGCCTAAAAATTCGTCTATGATTGGTTTCAAAAGAGGTAGATTTGAGAATTTGTGAAATTGAGTTATGCACGAGAATTTGGTAAAAAATGGTTTTTGACCAACTTTGATGGGACATAACTTAGCACTTGAAGTTCCGAATTGAGTGAAACTTGTCTAGGATTAAAATTGGAGATGAGTACTTCAAACTTTTTTTTGAATAGAGGAAAAATGAAATTTGTAGCAAAAGTTATAGAGGTTTACAAATTGGTGTCAAAAATTAGAAATTACAGATTTTGCAACACATCAGAAAACTTTTAAATGTGTGCTTGCGCACAAAACAAAAAAATGAACTTGTGCAGGTGCACAGGGGTGTGCGTGTGCACAAGCCCTGGAAGGCCTTTGTTCTGTGCATGCGCACAGAGGTGTGTCTGTGCACACGGCCTATTTTCTTCAAATATGTTATTTTTTGCTATTCATGTTTCATGGCACGCTTGTAACCCCCTATAACCCCGATATGACATCTGATAACCAATTTTTAAGCTTTGAATAAAGTATGGTTAAATCCAATGAATTAAATTGATTAATTTTTGGATAAATACTTGGTTAATCGGATGAAGATATTGTGAGGATGGTGGTTCATCCCGCCCATGGTGAGGACGGTGGTGCTATCCCGCTCATGAGATAACAAAATTGAAGAAATGATTAAGAATCAGTGTTAATGAATATCATAACTTATAAAATTGATTTGAGTCAATGGTTTTGACTAAAATGAGGTATGAAAGATTGAATTGGCAAGGTGGGGGGTTTTATCTCACTTGCGTGGCAAGGTCGTGGGTTTCGTCCCACTTGGGTATTGATTTGGCACCTGCACCGGGCAATGACAAGTGTTCCATCTTGCTTGTTCATGGTTGCGGTATGATGTTGTAGGAATGGTGGTCTTGTCCCGCCCATGGTGAGGACGGTGGTTTAATCTCACTCACGAATTAGGGAGGTTGAGGATTCCCTCCGGTTACACACACACACACACACACATATGTGTATGTGAATGAGGGTTATGATGACTTATGCTTTATGAGGCTGGTTAAGGTTATGACTAGGATTGGATTGAATTGATTAGAGGCTTAGATCAAAAATTAAGGATTCATATGAGGCTTAGGTTGAAAACTATGATTGAGATATATATACTAGCGACTATGATTAATGATAAATTTGATGATGATAATAGGTTTGGTTGATAATGATTATTGACTAACAAGGACGTGGATTTTGTCCCGCTTGCGTTATTAATGTTATAGGCATGATGGTTTTTTCTTGCTTACGGTAAGGATGGTGGTTTGATCCTACTTACGAATAGATAAGTTGAGGTTGAGGATTCCCTCTCTTGTTGCGGTAGACAAGTTTGAGGTTGGAACTTCCTCTCTTGATGCATCAGGGAATTAGATAGAAGGTTGAGGATTCCCTTCGGTTCAATTCCCAACTATGGTGAGGATAATGGTTTCATCCTGCTCATGGCTTGAGGATAAGTATCCTTGTGATAAATGCCAGAAGCTGGGCGTGGCATGCTGGTACAACATTCCAGAGAGCAATAATGAAGACCATCAAAGGGACGTGGCACGCCAGAAGCTGGGCGTGGCACGCCAATTCATTACCTAGAAGAGTCATCACTAGGGCGTGCCACTTTGTATCAAAGGCGTGGCACGCCAGTTCCAGAATTTACTTGGGCGTGCCACTTGAGGATCAAGGCGTGGCACGCCAAGCCTAAGAGACCCACAATTGAATGGGCGTGCCACTTGGGCAACATGGCGTGGCACGCTGGTATAAGAATCCAGAGAAGGGGTTGAAGGCTAATGAGATCTGGACGTGCCACTTGAGCAACTAGGTGTGGCACGCCAATGAACAAGAAGGCAAAGCAAAAGCTGGGCATGCCACTTGGTGTCGAAGGCGTGGCACGCCAGCTCAAGAGTCCCACTAAGGCGTGCCACTTGAATGTCCAAGCGTGGCATGCCAATACACAAAGAATACCCAAACCAAAGCTAGGCGTGCCATTTGGTGTCGAAGGCGTGGCACACCAGCTCACATATCTCACTTGGGCGTGCCACTTGCATGATCAGGCGTGGCACGCTAGCACTTGAGGAGGCCAAACAACGCTGGGCGTGCCACTTGGGTATCGAAGGCGTGGCACGCTAGCTCAATTATCCAACTTTGGCGTGCCACTTGAATGTCTAGGTGTGGCATGCCAACTCTTGAAACCAAGGCAAGTGAAGGGGCGTGGCATGCCAGTCCCATGGCGTGGCACGCTGGTAGTGTTTTCCAGAGAAGGAGATAAAGGGCCAAATGAACTGGGAGTACCACTTGGATGATGAGGCATGGCACGCCAACAAGAAGATAAAGCATTTAGAGGGGTGTGGCGCGCTAGATCCTGGGCGTGCCACGCTGGTACAAGTTTCCAGAATCATGAAGATATGGGAAAAGGCCTGGGCGTGCCACTTTGGCTCGAAGGCGTGGCACGCCAAGCTACTTGAGGACTTTAAAGAGCCCTGGGCGTGCCACTTGGTATGAAAGGCGTGGCACGCCAGGGATGTGATGGAGGAAGGCATGCCACTTGAATGGTGAGGCGGGGCATGCCAAGATTGAAACAAAGGGAGCGTGACACGCCAGAGGAGCGCCAGTCACATGCCAGCTGGAAGATCACGTTTGTTGAGTTTCTTTTCCCGCCAAATTGTAATTTTCCTTTTCACTTTTGTATTTTTCTTTATTTCTAGATCTAGGAGTAGTATAAATACCCTGGAAGTAGTAGAAAAAGGGGTTATTCATCACTATCTCAGTAGGGGATTATGGAGTTTTAGTTTTTCACTTTTCACACTTCATCTCTTCCATCTATTGTACTTTCTTTCTGAGCTATGAGTAGCTAAATTCCCTCTCATTGAGAGAGGGAGCTCTATTGTACTTGATGGATTAATGACAGTGAATTTCTTCTTCTCTTCATCTTCTCTTTGATTTGCTAGAAGGAATTTTGTTCTTCATGCTTAGTGTTCAATCATCTTGGAAAAGATGTTGAATGCAAAATGGGTTTCATAGGAACCTTGAAAAAGGAAACATGAAACCATGCTAGAAATCCCTTCTCACACTTGAGTAGGATCTGGATTTTGGTGTTTGGATATGGTGACATATAATCCTCCCTCTACCTGGACCTACAAGGATGTGTGGTATAATCAGGGACCAAGCATATCTCTCTTCATGAGCAATTAGACCAAAGAATTGGCTATTGATCAAGATCTGAGAGATTGAGTCACCAAGGGATTGGGGCTCAATCAATCATGGTTGCCAAGAGGTCAATGAGTTGCATGATTGAAGATCATATAAGCTGGATTTAATCCAAAGAGACAATATCTCCTGATCTCAATGAATTTCCCCATTCTTATCTCTCCCATTCTTTTATAGCTTTCATTTACATTTTGCAAATTCCCACTCCCTTTTATATTCTTGCCATTTCTATTTCTGCACCTTATTGCTTTCCTTTATTCTTTTGCCATTTATGTTTCTGCCATTTATAATTCTGGATTCACAACTTATTCTATTTAGGCTTGACTAATTCACCAATTAATTAAAATTGTTCAAATCTACTAATCTCTGTGGATACGATCCCACTCCACTGTGGGTTGTTACTTGACGATAATTTTAGTGCACTTGCCAAGGAGCAAATTCATCAATTTTATTGGGAGGGAGTGAATCCAGACTCATCAAGTTTTATGGCACCGTTGCCGGGGATTGGTTTGAATTTGACAATGATTAAATTGATTGGAGAGCTAGATTAAGCTTTTTCATCTACCTTGTTCTTTTTCTTTTTCTTTTTTCTTGTGATCTTTAAATTCCCTTCTAATCTCTGCTTTTCTTTCTCTTCTTTTTGGGATCGTTTTAGCTATTCATTGTTTATACTTCCACTTTTCTAACTGTTTGATTAATTACATCAATCAAGCTAACCACTAATCTTAACTGAGGTGATTCTTTCACTTGCCCTTTTCTTGCTATATGTTGAATGTATGACAGGTAGAAGGGGAGAAACTTCATCCTCTTTTGATAGTGAACCTGAGAGGACCTTCCTTAGATTAAGGAGGGAAGCTAGAAGTCAAGGCATAGTTGGAGAAGAGCCAGTGGAAGAAGATTTAACAACCACGATGGATGACGAAGTGCATGACAATGTTGGAGAAGGTGCTGGCAATCAAGCTGGGCAAGAGAGGAGAGCCTTAGGCTCCTACATCAACCCAAATACAGGAAACTATGGCAGCAGCATCCTCAAGCCAACAATTCATGCTAACAATTTTGAGTTGAAACCTCAACTCATCACACTAGTCCAAAATAATTGTTCATATGGAGGAAGTGCCCAAGAAGATCCAAATCAACATCTCAACACATTCTTGAGGATATGTGATACTGTAAAGTCCAATGAGGTACACCCTGACACCTACAAGCTACTTTTGTTCCCTTTCTTACTTAGAGACAAGGCATCAAAGTGGCTAGAAGCATTCCCCAAGGAGAGCCTAACCACATGGGAAGATGTTGTGAATAAATTTCTAGCAAGATTTTACCCTCCACAGAGGATCAACAGGCTAAGAGCTGAGGTGCAAACCTTCATCAGCTAGATGGTGAAACACTCTGAGGTTTGGGAGAGGTTCAAGGATCTAATGGGAAAATGCCAACCAGAAATGTTTAATGAATGGGTGCAGCTTCACATTTTCTATGAAGGACTAACCTATGAATCAAAGAAGGCTGTGGACCACTCTTCAGGGGGTTCACTCAACAAGAACAAGACCATTGAGGAAGCCATAGATGTCATTAAAACTGTAGCTGAGAATGACTACTTCTATGCTTTAGAAAGGGGCCAAAAGAAGGGGGTGCTGGAACTTAACTCTGTAGATGCCTTGTTGTCACAAAACAAGGCAATTTCAGCATAACTAAAAACCTTGACAAAGAAGATGGAGAATAATCAAGTTGCAGTGGTTCAAGCTCAAGCACCACCCCAACCATCAATCAAACAACAATAGACCCTACCACAATCCACCTCACCCATGATACCCTTCCACCCAGAAACACACCACCATCAAGACACATTAACCTCAACTTCACAACCATGCGAGATCAGAGGTAACTTTGAGAGAGTAGAGGCTATAATAACACAGCTATCATCACAGCTCACAGGGGTTATTTGCACCCTTTTGGAGAGACAAGCACAAGGTGACAGGAAGATAGATGCCAACCAAGAAGAATACAGATCGAATCTGAAGAATCAAGGTGCAACAATCTCAAAGCTGGAAGCACAAGTGGGGATCTTAACCAAGAAAATTTCAATGCCTACACACACATTTTCCAGTGACACCATGGCCAACCCAAGAGGGGAATGCAAAGCCATCACACTTAGGAGTGGAAAGGTGGTAGAAGAGGCAACCCCAAGCCAGGAGAACCATAAAGAAGAAGCTGCAGAAAAACCTGAAAACAAGAATAAAGAAGAGACCCCTAACCCATCTTCACCAAAGCCAATCTTAAAGCCTTATGTGCCAAGGGCACCATATCCACAAAGGCTAAGGAAGGATGGGAAGGATGGCCAGTTTTCCAGATTCTTGGAGATCTTCAAAAAGCTCCAAATCAATATACCATTTGCTGAAGCACTAGAGCAAATGCCCCTCTACGCCAAGTTCTTGAAGGAACTCATGACAAGAAAAAGAAACTGGGGAGAAAAGGAGACTGTAGTGCTAACTGAGGAGTGTAGTGCCATCATATAAAAGAAACTCCCCTAGAAAATAAAAGACCCATGGAATTTCCAAATCCCCTACATCATATGGGATATCAATATTGAGAAGGCCTTATGCGACTTGGGAGCTAGCATTATTCTCATGTCCCTGAACATGATGAGAAGGATGAGAATTGAGGAAGCAAAACCAACAAGAATGGCACTCCAACTGGCTAACAGAACATTCAAGTTTCCACATGGAGTAGTGAAAGATTTATTGGTGAAAGTGGGAGAATTCATTTTCCCGGCTGACTTTGTTGTGCTGGATATGAAAGAAGAGGCTAACACTTCAATTATCCTAGGAAGGCCATTCCTAGCTACTGCTAGAGTCATCATTGATGTGCAAAAAGGGGAACTAGTCTTGAGATTACATGAAGAGAAGATGGTCTTCAATGTTTTCAAGGCAATGAGTTACCCCAAAGTGGACACCATAGAACAAATAGTTCAAGGGGTTTTGGAAGAAGAGCAATGTGAAGGAACTATGGAATTGGAGCAACAAATACCACGTGGAGAACTACCACAAGGAGCCTTGGAAAGTTCAATCATGACAAACCACAAAGATGACAATGGAGAAGAGGCACCAAAACTAGAGCTGAAGACCTTACCACCAAGCTTAAAATATGTGTATCTGGGTGGCAACAGCACCTACCCAGTGATCATCAACTCAAGCTTGAGTTAGGAGCAAGAAGAGGAACTTATCCAACACAAGGATGCTATAGGTTGGACACTTACAGAATTAAAAGGGATCATCCCCTTAATGTGCATGCACAAGATCCTGCTTGAGGAGGGTGCTAAGCCCTCAAGACAACAACAAAGAAGGCTGAATCCAACTATGAATGAAGTGGTCCAGAAGGAGGTGTTGAAGTTATGGCAAGCTGGGGTGATTTACCCCATCTCAGACAGCCCTTGGGTAAGCCCGGTGTAAGTAGTCCCAAAGAAGGGAGGGATTACTCTTGTGTCAAATGAAAAGAACGAACTGATACCCATAAGGACAGTGACCGGATGGCGCATGTGCATTGACTATCGGAAACTCAATGAAGCTACCCGGAAAGACCATTTTCCCCTACCCTTCATGGACCAGATGCTTGAAAGACTCGCAGAACATGAATACTACTGCTTCCTGGACGGTTACTCTGGCTACAACCAAATAGTTGTAGACCCCAAGGACCAGGAGAAAACCTCTTTTACTTGTCCCTAAGGAGTTTTCGCTTACCGGAGGATGACCTTTGGATTGTGTAATGCACCTGCAACATTCCAAAGGTGCATGCTCTCCATATTTTTAGACATGGTTGAGAAGTTCATAGAAGTATTCATGGATGACTTTTCCATGTTTGGAAATTCGTATTCTGATTGCCTATGTCATCTTGCCCTAGTGCTAAAGAGGTGCCAAGAAACCAACTTGGTTTTAAACTGGGAGAAGTGCCATTTTATGGTAACTGAGGGGGTGGTTCTTGGTCACAAGATTTCTAAAAATGGCATAGAAGTGGACAAGGCAAAGGTGGAAGTAATAGAGAAGTTACCTCCACCTTGCAATGTCGAGGCAATCAGAAGCTTTTTGGGACACGCTGGGTTCTATAGGAGGTTTATTAAAGATTTTTCAAAGATTGCAAAGCCTCTTAGTAACCTACTTGTCTTAAATACTCCCTTTGTTTTTGATAGAGAGTGCATGGTAGCCTTTGATGAGCTTAAGAAGAGACTCTCCTCTGCACCTATTATAGCACCACCTAGCTGGGATCTTCCCTTCGAATTAATGTATGATGCATTTGATTTTGCTGTTGGTGCCGTTCTAGGACAGAGGAAAGACAAGCTAGTACATGTTATTTACTATGCTAGCAAGGTCCTTAATGAGAATAAAAGGAACTACACCACAACAGAGAAAGAACTTTTAGCCATAGTCTTTGCTTTTGACAAGTTTAGATCATATCTTATTGGCTCTAAAGTAATTGTATTCACTGATTATGCAGCACTCAAATACTTGCTTACCAAATAAGAATCCAAGCCCAGATTAATAAGATGGATTCTGCTACTCCAAGCGTTTGACATTGAGATTAAAGACAGGAGTAGAGCAGAGAATAGGATAGCTGACCACCTCTCAAGAATTCCACAAGAAGAAGAAGAGAAGCATAAAGTTGCAGTAAATGAAAGCTTCCCTGATGAGCAGTTGATGATGATCCAAGTAGCCCCTTGGATTGCAGACATAGCTAACTTCAAGGCTATTGGGGAACTACCAACCAACATCAACAAACACATGAGGAGAAAGCTAATCAAGGATGCCAAACACTACTTGGAAGGCTCCTTAGAGGAGCAGAGAGTGAGCTATAAGCTCAACTAAAGATGGAGGAGTGTCAAGCTAGTGACAATAAAGAAGCTCTAGTTAGGAGGCACCCTAACACTTTATATCCTTTTGATTTGTTGCTTTCTTAAAAGTAGATTATGAATATTAGCTTAGGAAATTTAATTTCAGCTTTGATAGTTAGGATAGCTTTATGAATTATTTTGTCTCCTATTTTTTGGAAGTGCAACTTGATGAGGGCATTTATTGATGATGAGTGATTGGGCAAAGAACTAGCTGAAAAGCTAAGTTTGGTGTGGCCACTCACCTACTAAATCTAGGCTTACAACCATTTGGATAAACTAATTTTTGAAGAGTAAGCCCAGAGATTAAGTTTGGTGTGGCCACCACTGATCTTACATCATCTACCATTTTTCTTGCATAAAAAGGACCATAAAAGAGGCATAATCTCATTTGATCATTGCAATTCATGCCTTAATTGATGAATATCATAATACATTGCATTGAAATGAGTTTGTGCTGAATTTCAGGTGGAGAAGACATAAAAAATGGGAAAGAAAACAACAAAACAAGTGGGGCGTGTGAAGCAGGTGTGCCACTTGGAACAAATGACACAAAAATGTATTGGCGTGCCACGCCAGAAGCTGGAAATGGCACGCTGATGAGTGGATATTTTATACGCTTTTTGGGGGTAATTTCATGTAGATTTTAGTATGTTTTAATTAGTTTTTAGTAGAATATTATTAGTTTTTAGGAAAAAATCATATTTCTGGACTTTACTATGAGTTTGTGTGTTTTTCTGTGATTTCAGGTATTTTCTGGCTGAAATTGAGAGAGCTGAGCAAAAATCTGAGTTAGGCTGAAAAAGGACTGCTGATGCTGTTGGATCCTGACCTCCCTGCACTCGGAATGGATTTTTTGGAGCTACAGGAGTCCAAATGACGCGCTCTCAATTGGGTTGGAAAGTAGACATCCAGGGATTTCCAGCAATATATAATAGTCCATACTTTGCGCGAAGATAGACGATGTAAACTGGCGTTCAACGCCAGTTTCATGCTGCTGTCTGGCGTCCAGCGCCAGAAACAGGTTACAAGCTGGAGTTCAGCGCCCAAAACACGTTACAACCTGGCGTTCAACTCCAGAAATAGCCCAAGCATGTGAGAAACTTTAGTCTCAGCCCCAGCACACACCAAGTGGGCCCCAGAAGTGGATTTCTGCAC
>NC_029775.3:55931956-55932415 GCF_000817695.3 Arachis duranensis | reverse complement strand
TGTAAACCTAGGTTATTAGTTTACTATTTAAACAACTTTTAGAGACTTATTTTGTACCTCATGACATTTTCAGATCTGAATTTTATACACTTTGACGGCATGAGTCTCTAAACTCCATTGTTGGGGGTGAAGAGCTCTGCAGCGTCTCAATGAATTAATGCAATTGTTTCTATTTCATTCAAACGTGTGTGTGTTCCTATCTAAGATGTTCATTTGCGCTTAATTGTGAAGGAGGTGATGATCCATGACACCCATCACCTTCCTCAATCCATGAACGTGTGCCTAAAAACCACCTCCATTCTACATCAGATTGAATGAGCATCTCTTAGCTTCCTTAATCAGAACCTTCGTGGTATAAGCTAGAACTGATGGCGGCCACTCTTGAGGATCCGGAAAGTCTAAACCTTGTCTGTGGTATTCCGAGTAGGATTCAAGGATTGAATGGCTGTGACGAGCTTT
>NC_029775.3:55931513-55931750 GCF_000817695.3 Arachis duranensis | reverse complement strand
CTTGCCATGGATGGAACTTTACAAACAATTGAGTTGAATATTACATTGCAGAAATTCAGAGGACAAAGCATCTCCAAAACTTCAACATATTCTCCATTAATAAAGTAACAATTCCTTATTCCAAACACTTTTACTTCTTACAATTAAATCCAAATAACCTTATTGTCATCCTGACTAAGATTAATAAAATAAACATAGCTTGCTTCAAACCAATAATCTCCGTGGGATCGACCCTTA
>NC_029775.3:55930166-55930652 GCF_000817695.3 Arachis duranensis | reverse complement strand
AATCCTCAGCTCATTATCATGGTGCAGCAAAACTGCCAGTATTCCAGTCTTTCACAGGAAGAACCTACAGAGTTTCTGGCATAATTTTTACAAATTGCTGACACAGTACATGATAATGAAGTAGATCAGGATGTCTACAGATTATTACTATTTCCATTTTCTATAAAGGACCAAGCTAAGAGGTGGTTAAATAACCAACCTAAGAACAACATAAAGACATGGAAACAGCTGTCAGAAAAATTCCTGAATCACTACTTTACTCCAAAACGGATGACACAGGTAAGGCTAAGCATCCAAGGCTTCAAACAAGGAGATAATGAATCCCTTTATGATGTCTGGGAGAGATACAGAGAGATGCTAAGAAAATGCCCCTCTGAGATGTTTTCAGAGTGGGTGCAATTAGACATCTTCTACTATGGGCTTACAGAAAAAGCTCAGATTTCTCTAGATCACTCAGCTGGTGGATCTATACATATGAGAAAAACG
>NC_029775.3:55925274-55928276 GCF_000817695.3 Arachis duranensis | reverse complement strand
TATTGATTATAGAAGGCTCAATACAGCCACCAGAAAGGATCATTTTCCTTTACCATTCATAGACTAGATGCTAGAAAGACTATCAGGTCATGAATACTACTGCTTCCTGGATGGATGTTCAGGTTATAATCAAATTGCAGTAGATCCCCAGGATCAAGAGAAAACGGCATTCACATGTCCATCTGGATTATTTGCATACAGAAGGATGCCATTTGGCCTGTGCAATGCACCTGCAATCTTTCAGAGGTGCATGCTCTCAATTTTCTTTGATATGGTGGAAAAATTTATGGAAGTTTTCATGGATGACTTTTCAGTATTTGGAGACTCATTCAGCTCCTGTCTTGACCATCTAGCACTTGTTCTAAAGAGATGCCAAGAGACTAACCTGGTTTTAAACTGGGAGAAGTGTCACTTTAAGGTGACTGAAGGAATTGTCCGTGGGCACAAAATTTCGAACAAGGGAATAGAGGTGGATCAAGCTAAGGTAGAGGTAATTGAAAAATTACCACCACCTGCCAATGTTAAGGCAATCAGAAGCTTTCTGGGGCATGCAGGATTCTATAGGAGGTTTATAAAGGATTTTTCAAAAATCGCCAAACCTCTGAGCAACCTGCTAGCTGCTGACACGCCATTTATCTTTGATAAAGAGTGTCTGCAGGCATTTGAGACTCTGAAAGCTAAATTGGTCACAGCACCAATTATCTCTGCACCAAACTGGACATTGCCATTTGAACTAATGTGTGATGCCAGTGACCATGCCATTGGTGCAGTATTGGGACAGAGGCATGACAAGCTTCTGCACGTCATTTACTATGCCAGTCGTGTTTTAAATGACGCACAGAGGAATTACACAACTACAGAAAAAGAGCTGCTTGTAGTGGTTTACGCCATTGACAAATTCAGATCTTATTTAGTAGGATCAAAAGTGATTGTGTACACTGATCATGCTGCTCTTAAATATCTACTCACAAAGTAGAATTCAAAACCCAGACTTATAAGATGGGTGTTGCTTCTGCAAGAGTTTGATATAGAACTAAGAGACATAAAAGGGACAGAGAATCAGGTAGCAGACCACCTGTCCCGAATAGAACCAGTAGAAGGGGCGTCCCTCCCTCTTACTGAGATCTTTGAAAGCTTTCCGGATGAGCAACTCTTTGCCATCCAGGAAGTGCCATGGTTTGTAGACATTGCAAACTACAAGGTAGTGAGATTCATACCCAAAAAATACAGTAGGCAGCAATCAAAGAAGCTGATCACGGATGCAAAGTATTATCTTTGGGATGAACCATATCTCTTTAAGAGATGTGCAGATGGAGTAATCCGTAGATGTGTGCCTAAAGAAAAAGCGCAGAAGATTCTATGGCATTGCCATGGATCCCAGTATGGAGGACATTTTGGAATTGAGCGAACAACCACAAGAGTCCTCCAATGTGGCTTCTACTGGCCTACTCTCTATAAAGATTTCCGAGTGTTTGTACTTAATTGTGACAGTTGCCAAAGATCTAGTAATCTGCCTCACAGTTATGCCATGCCTCAACAAGGGATCTTGGAGATTGAGTTGTTTGATGTATGGGGTATTGACTTCATGGGACCTTTCCCACCATCATACTCAAATACTTATATTCTGGTGGCAATGGATTATGTATCCAAATGGGTGGAAGCTATTGCAACACCTACTAATGACACTAAAACAGTGTTAAAATTCCTCCAGAAACACATCTTCAGCAGATTTGGTACCCCTAGAGTATTAATCAGTGATGGGGCACTCATTTCTGCAATAAACAGCTTTACTCTGCTTTGGTTCGTTATGGAGTTAGCCATAGGGTAGCCACTCCATATCATCCACAGACAAATGGGCAAGCTGAAGTCTCTAACAGAGAACTTAAAAGAATCCTGGAACGGACTGTAATTAGCCGTAGAGAGGATTGGGCAAGAAGCTTAGATGATGCTCTGTGGGCATACAGAACAGCCTTCAAGACCCCTATAGGGACCTCTCCATACCAGCTTGTGTATGGAAAGGCATGTCACTTGCCAGTGGAATTGGAACATAAGACCTAATGGGCAACCAGATTCCTAAACCTTGATGCCAAGTTAGCTGGAGAAAAACGATTGCTTCAGTTAAATGAGCTAGAGGAATTTAGACTCAATGCTTTCGAGAATGCAAAAATTTACAAAGAGAAAGCAAAAAGATGGCATGATAAGAAATTGTCATCTAGAGTCTTTGAGCCGGGGCAGAAAGTTCTACAATTTAATTCTAGGCTCAAATTATTCCCTGGGAAATTAAAATCCCGGTGGAGAGGTCCATATGTAATTACAAGTGTATCACCATATGGATACGTAGAGCTTCAGGATAATGACTCTAACAAAAAGTTCATTGTTAATGGACAGAGAGTTAAACATTATCTTGAAAGCAATTTTGAGCAAGAATGCTCAAAACTGAGACTTAATTAAAGCTCAATAATAGTCCAGCTAACGACATTAAAGAAGCGCTTGCTGGGAGGCAACCCAGCCATTCACAAAATTTAATTTTATTTGTTTTTGTTAATTAATTGATTTTTACAGGTATATGTCAAAGTATCTTCAAGGTAAAAAAAAAGCAATTGATTGAATTCACAGAGTTACAGGGGAGTTTGGAAGCTCACTGGCGTGAAAAAGCCAGTAAGAAATGTTTTGGGCGTTGAACGCCCAAAAGAAGCATCCACTGGGTGTTCAACGCCAGTAAGGATAGCCATCTGGGCGTTGAACGCCAGAAAGGAGCATCTTCTGGGTGTTGATCGCCAGAAAGAAGCTCCTTCTGGGCGTTTAACGCCAGAATTACAACATCCTGGGCGTTTAGAAAAACGCCCAGTGACAAAGGACTTCCTGGCGTTCAACGCCAGAAAGAAGCAACAGCTGGGCGTTGAACGCCCAGGAGAAGTATCAATTGGGCGTTAAACGCCCAGAAAGAAGCAGCAGTTGGGCGTTTAACGCGAGGATGGTGGGGAGGAGGTAAAATTCGTTTT
>NC_029775.3:55923626-55924664 GCF_000817695.3 Arachis duranensis | reverse complement strand
TTCTTTAAATCAAACAACCACCATGAAATTAATGTTAACTCATGAGGTTTAAGCTAATTTTAATTGAATTTTAATTGATTTATAAGCCTTATGAATTTAGTGATACTTGGAGTGGTTGTTTTGGTTTATTTTAGGTGAAGAAAAGAATAAAAGAGAAAAGCGTGGCCTAAGAAAGCGTGACCGAAGGAGAAGAAAACGTGGTCAAAGGAAGGAGAAGTGTGCCGCATGTAAAGATGGGAGGCAAGCATTGCCCTCCACAAGGGCACACTGCCCTCTAGGAGGGCAACATAAGGGAACAAAGCATAAAAGGCAACTCTGCCCTGCCCACTACAAGGGCAGAGCACAAATTTGTGCCTTGGAATCAAGAAGAACAAAACCTTGCCCTGCCCTCCACAAGGGCAGTATCAGGCTCACCAAGAGAAGAAAATCAAAGAAAAATGTCTACAATGCTTGCCACAAGAGTTGAACACGGGACCATGAGGAAGCAAGGAACTAGGCTCCATTATGGTGCCAAGAAAGCCAAGGAAATTGAGTAGCGTGTGTTCCTGCCATGATTCGAACGCGGGACTTCAGTTTGGAAACACTGCCCTGCCCTCCGCGAGGGCAGGGCAGCATTTTGTCGTGGCATGAATCTGGCACACCAAGGCACGATTCTGGCGCACCACAGCACAATTCTGGCGCACCAACATTTTCTGCCCTGCTCTCCGCGAGGGCAGGGCAGCATCCTGCGCACCAAGGCACCATTCTGGCGCACCACGCACGCACCAAGCACCAAATCCGGCCCTGCTCTCCACAAGGGCAGGGCAGCCTCCTGGAAGCTATTATTTTTGGGCCGAAAATTAAATTAAAAATCCAATTTAATTCATTTCTTCACCAAATCAAAAGCCTATCCAAATCCCAAAATCCAAGAATAGAAAGTGTATAAATAGAAGCTAGTTTGATGTAATTAGGGACCTTTTACCTTCTTTTGAATTTTTACCTTTTGACTTACTTTTGGCTTAGTCTTTGAATTTGCACTTTCTTTGAGCTTTCTTGAGT
>NC_029775.3:55920110-55921876 GCF_000817695.3 Arachis duranensis | reverse complement strand
CTTAAAGCTCAAGAAGCTCTTGATCACTCTGCCGGAGGTTCATTACAACTCATGAAGACCACAGAGGAAGCTCAAAACCTCATTGATATGGTGGCCAACAACCAATATTTCTTTGCTCATCAAAGACAACGCTAACCATCACAGAGAAGAGGAGTAATGGAGTTGGAAGGAATTGATTCAATTTTAGCTCAAAACAAGATGATGCAGCAGCAGATTCAACAACAGTTTGAGCAAATGGCCAAAAGAATTGATGGCTTGCAAGTGGCAGCAGTGAGCACCACAAGCCAACCACCAACCACTTGGGTGCAAAGTGAAGAAACTCAAGAAGAGCAACAACAAGAACAAGTCCAATACATGCACAACCAAAATCCTGGAACAAATGAAGTCTATGGTGATACTTACAATCCATCTTGGAAGAACCATCCTAACTTCAGATGGGGAGACAACCATAATCAAAACCAACAACCATGGCAAAGAAACACAGGCCAGAACAATTGGAAAAACACAAACCACAACCCCCAGCCAAACACTAACCAAAACTCATACAGAAAACCACAAAACAACTACCCAAATTCTAACCAATACCCACCCAATAACCACCCAACTAACCAAAACACTCATCTTCATCCATCAACACCCCAAAATCAACCCATCTCACAAGACACACAGAGAATCACCAATCTAGAGCTGCTCATGGAGAAACTGATGAAGAACCAAGAATTGACAACCAAGAACCAAGAAGCCTCCATGAAGAACCTAGAGAGGCAGATTGGACAAATCTCCAAGAAGATTTCTGTTGAAAAACCGTCAAGTTCACTACCTAGTGACACCATTCCCAACCCAAAGGAAGAATGCAAGGTCGTGCAACTAAGAAGTGGAAAGATGTTAGTGGATGGTAACCAAGGAGCAATAAATAAGCTTATGGAGAATGACACTGAGCCAACAAAGAATGATGAAGCCATCAACAAAGATATGATAAGCAAGAATGCTCCAGAAAAGCTCACAGAGGAAGACAACAAATCACAGAATTTGAAGAAAGAAAAGAAGATCTTGGAGGAACCAAGTCCAAAACAACATCAAGTGGTGAAGAGCTCAACACCACCACTGCCTTATCCACAGAGATTTCATAAGGAAACAAAGGATCAGCATTTCCACAAATTTCTTGAGACTTTCAAGAAGTTGGAAATCAACATACCTTTGGCAGAAGCCTTGGAGCAAATGCCCCTGTATGCCAAGTTCTTAAAGGAACTCATCAACAAGAAAAGAGATTGGAATGAGAAGGAAACGGTAATGCTCAGTGAGGAATGCAGTGCACTCATTCTATAATGCTTAGTGAAGAATGCAGTGCACTCATTAAAAAGGGACTCCCTCCCAAGCTTGAAGATCCTGGAGGTTTCTTCCTACCCTGCACTATTGGAAACCTATTCATCAACAAGGGAATGTGTGATTTAGGAGCAAGCATAAATCTAATCCCATCTTCTTTAGTAAAAAAGCTTGGCATAGAGGAGGTGAAACCAATATAGATGTCCTTGGAGTTGGTGGACCAATCAGTAGTATATCCTAAAGGACTGATTGAGAACCTTTTAGTTAAGGTTGACAAGTTTATCTACCCAGCAGATTTTGTGATCCTGGATTCTTCAGAACTTGGAAATGACTTCATAATACTTGGTCGACCATTTTTGGCCACTGCTAGAGCCATTGTGGACATAGAGCAGGGAGAGTTAACCCTCAGGATGCATGAGGAGAGCATCATCCTGAAAGTCTTT
>NC_029775.3:55918345-55919494 GCF_000817695.3 Arachis duranensis | reverse complement strand
AGCCACCTCCTCAATAAAAGATAAGTTTGGTGTTCACCAACTTTTAACATTTTATTTAGGGACACAATTGATCACAAAAAATTTTTTTTTAAGCAAACCAAAACAATTTATTTTATTCTTGCAAATAAGTTGCCAACGGTCATATTAACTAGCTGTTTTGATTCATGCAGGAGAAAAAGGTTAAGACAAACACAAGGAGGGGCCATGGCTAGGAGAAGCTATGTGAGGGAGGTCACATGTGCCTAGGAGAACGTGTTCATGGGAAACAGAATTTGCATGCATGCAACATTGAACACCTAAATGCATGCAGCCAATGGGAGGAGGATCCTCGTCAAGCCTCAACCATGCATGCAAGCCGTCCATTTCATGCATTCCTTGAATGAGCAACTCAATCTCAGCCCTTCATGAACACTAACGGTTCCTTCATTCATTCATTCATTGTGGTTTTGTTGAAAAGCTTGAAGAATTCACCTATAAGTAGCCGTTGGCACCAAACGGTTTACACATTCTTATTCAAGCCACTTTTATATGAAAACCATACTCTATTACAATTCCAAAACCAACATAATCTCCTTGCCTCACACATCAAAACCGAACCAAAATTCACCCTAAACACAACACATATTTCTTCAACTCTCACTTCCTCTTTCTTTTCACTTTAATTTCAATGGCCTCCTCAAGCTCAAAAAGAAGGCCGGGAAAAGAACCTATGGTAACCGAACCCCCATCATTTGATGCACGCAAGTTTAGATCCCAATTCCATGAAGGGAGATATCATAGGTTCATGGAGGCAAAGAATGTCAACTATGAGAAAGGCCTTGATTTGAGGGAAGGAGAATACCCCATTATGAGGCAAATTACTAGAGAAAGGAGGTGGGAACTCTTGTGTGCTCCTCTGACTGACATCAGTGCAGTAATGATCAAGGAGTTCTATGCAAATGCTGCAAAAGAAAACAAAAATAGTGCTCCTTACACAAGCTATGTCAGAGGGGTTGAAGTGAGTTTTAGCCCAGCTGCTATCACAAGAGCCCTCAAGTTGAGAACCATAACCTATCCAGAGCCTAGTTATGAGGCTAGAATGCAAATGAAAAATAATCCTGATGAGATCCTGCAGGGGTTATGCATGGAAAATACAGATTGGGAAAGAGA
>NC_029775.3:55912978-55914830 GCF_000817695.3 Arachis duranensis | reverse complement strand
TATTTGCTTCTGATTTACTTTCTGCTCAAGCATTTGCTGCAATTTATTTTTTCTTTGTTTAGATCCTGCAATCCCATTCCTCAACTCCCTTTTACTTTCTAGCAATTTAACTTTCTTGCCATTTAAGTTCCTGCAGTTTATGTTTCTTGCACTTTAAGTTTCAGTCATTTACTTTCTTGTTCTTTAAGTTTCTGCAAATTTACTTTCCTGTTCTTTAATTTACTGCACTTCTCCCTTCCCCCTTTACATTTACTGTCATTTACTTCCTGTTAAACACAAATCACTCAACCAATACTTGATTCGCTTGACTAAATCACCCATTAAACTAAAATTGCTCAATCCTTCAATCCCTGTGGGATCGACCTCACTCATGTGAGTTATTATTACTTGATGCGACCCGGTACACTTGCCGGTGAGTTTTGTGTTGGATCGTTTTCCACACATCACCCTCTTCTCTCTTTTCTTTCGCTTGAGGACAAGCAAACCTCTAAGTTTGGTGTGCTTATTCGTGATCACAAAAAACATACTCACTTTGATCATGGCCCCTAAAGGAAAACAATCCAACCCAAGAGGTAAGAAAGAGAATATTCCAAAGCCACTTTGGAATCAAGGGAAGTTCTTAACTAAAGAACATTCAGACCATTATGGTGCACGAAATTGCAATCACACTTTGCAATCCCACACAACTAACCAGCAAGTGCACTGGGTCGTCCAAGTAATACCTTACGTGAGTAAGGGTCGATCCCACGGAGATTGTCGGCTTGAAGCAAGCTATGGTTATCATGTAACTCTTAGTCAGGATATCAGAAATTATCAGGATTGATTGTGAAAAGCAAAGGAACATGAAATAAGTACTTGTTTTGCAGTAATGGGGAACATGTTGAGGTTTTGGAGATGCTCTATCTTCTGAACCTCTGCTTTCCTACTGTCTTCTTCTTCAAGCACGCAAGGCTCCTTCCATGGCAAGCTGTATGTAGGGTTTCACTGTTGTCAATGGCTACCTCCCATCCTCTCAGTGAAAATGTTCAACGCACTCTATCACAGCACGGCTAATCATCTGTCGGTTCTCAATCAGGTTGGAATAGAATCCAGTGATTCTTTTGCATCTGTCACTAACGCCCAGCCCTCAGGAGTTTGAAGCTCATCACAGTCATTCAATCATTGAATCCTACTCAGAATACCACAGACAAGGTTTAGACCTTCCGGATTCTCTTGAATGAGAATGATGATGAGTGTCACGGATCATCACATTCATCAGGTTTAGGAACAAGTGATATCTTAGAATGGAAGCAAGCATGATTGAATGAAAAACAGTAGTAATTGCATTAATCCATCAAGACACAGCAAAGCTCCTCACCCCCAACCATGGGGTTTAGAGACTCATGCTGTAGAAGATACAATGAGAAATGTGTAATGTGTCATGAGGTCCAGATACAATGTCAAAAGATCCTTTAATAGTAAGCTAGTAACCTAGGGTTTACAGAAATGAGTAAATGACAGAAAAATCCACTTCCGGGCCCACTTGGTGTGTGCTTGGGCTGAGCAATGAAGCATTTTCGTGTAGAGACTCTTCCTGGAGTTAAACGCCAGCTTTTGTGCCAGTTTGGGCGTTTAACTCCAATTTTTATGCCAGTTCCAGCGTTAAACGTTGGGAATTTTGAAGCTGATTTGCAACGCCAGTTTGGGCCATCAAATCTCGGGCAAAGTATGCACTATTATACATTGCTGGAAAGCCCAAAATGTCTACTTTCCAACGCCGTTGAGAGCGCGCCAATTGGGCTTCTGTAGCGCCAGAAAATCCACTTCGAGTGCAGGGAGGTCAGAATCCAACAGCATCTGCAGTCCTTTTCAG
>NC_029775.3:55912352-55912836 GCF_000817695.3 Arachis duranensis | reverse complement strand
AATCAAATAGGATAAAAAGAAGAGAATATACTATAAACTCCAAACTATCAATGAAACTTAGCTCCAATTAGATGAGCGGGATTAGTAGCTTTTTGCCCCTGAACAGTTTTGGCATCTCGCTTTATCCTTTGAGGTTCAGAATGATTGGCATCTATAGGAACTCAGAATTCAGATAGTGTTATTGATTCTCCTAGTTAAGTATGTTGATTCTTGAACACAGCTACTTTATGAGTCTTGGCTGTGGCCCAAAGCACTCTGTCTTTCAGTATTACCACCGGATACATACATGCCACAGACACATAATTGGGTGAACCTTTTTAGATTGTGACTCAGCTTTGCTAGAGTCCCCAATTAGAGGTGTCCAGGGTTCTTAAGCACACTGTTTTTGCCTTGGATCACAACTTTATTTCTTTCTTTTTCTTTTTCTCTTTCTTTTCTTTCGTTTTTTTTTGATTCACTGCTTTTTCTTGCTTCAAGAATCAAT
>NC_029775.3:55910827-55912189 GCF_000817695.3 Arachis duranensis | reverse complement strand
GAAAACAAAAAGTATTGTCACCACATCAAACTAATTCAACTAGTTTCAAAGATGAATTCAAAATCCTGTACTTCTTGTTCTTTTGTGATTAAAGCATTTCTCATTTAAGAGAGGTGATGGATTCATAGGACATTCATAGCTTTAAGGCATAAACACTAAGATACTAATGATCATGTAATAAGACACAAACATAGATAAACATAAGCATAAAAATTCAAAAAATAGAAAATAAAGAACAAGGAGATTAAAGAACGGGTCCACCTTAGTGATGGCGGCTTGTTCTTCCTCTTGAAGATATTATGGAGTGCTTGAGCTCCTCAATGTCTCTTCCTTGCCTTTGTTGCTCCTCTTTCATGATTCTATGATCTTCTTTAATTTCATGGAAGAGGATGAAATGTTCTTGGTGCTCCACCCTTAGTTGTCCCATGTGGGAACTCAATTCTCCTAGGGAGGTGTTGATTTGCTCCCAATAGTTTTGTGGAGAAAAGTGCATCCTTTGAGATGAATCTCTCCATCTCCCATGGCTCGGAGGTGGAAGCTTTTGCCTTCCCTTTCCTCTTTCTAGAGGTTTCTCCGGCCTTAGGTGCCATAAATGGTTATGGAGAAACAAAAAGCAACATTTTTACCACACAAACTTAGAAGGTTTGCTCGTCCTCAAACAAAAGAAGAAAGAAGAGAGAGAGTGGTGGGGTAGGTGGAGATCCTGTGGGGTCCACAGATCCTGAGGTGTCAAGGATAATTCATCCCTGCACCAAGTGGCGAGCAAAAATGCTCCTACTACCAATCCTGGCGTTAAACGCCGGGCTGGTGCCCATTCCTGGCGTTTAACGCCAGTCTGGTGCCCCTTTCTGCCGTTAAACGCCCAGAATGGTGCCAGACTGGGCGTTAAACGCCCATTTGCTGCCCTTACTGGCGTTTAAACGCCAGCAAGGTTTTCCTCCAGGGTGTGCTGTTTTTCTTTCTGTTTTTCATTCTGTTTCTACTTTTTCAATTGAATTTGTGACTTCCCATGATCATCAACCTATAGAAAACATAAAATAACAAAGGAAAATAATAAGTATAACATTGGGTTGCCTCCCAACAAGCGCTTCTTTAATGTCAGTAGCTTGACAGTGGGCTCTCATGGAGCCTCACAGATGTTCAGAGCAATGTTGGAACCTCCCAACACCAAACTTAGAGTTTGAATGTGGGGGTTCAACACCAAACATAGAAGTTGGTGGTGGCCTCCCAACACCAAACTTAGAGTTTGACTGTGGGGGCTCTGTTTGACTCTATTTTGAGAGAAGCTCTTCATGCTTCCTCTCTATGGTTATAGAAGGAGAACCTTGAGTCTTATAGTTTGCACTGTCTGCAAGCCACGAA
>NC_029775.3:55910471-55910687 GCF_000817695.3 Arachis duranensis | reverse complement strand
ACCAATGGCATGGTCACTGGCATCACACATTAGTTCAAATGGTAATATCCAGTCTGGTGCAGAGATGACTGGTGCTGTGACTAGCTTAGCTTTTAGAGTCTCAAACGCCTGCAGACACTCCTTATCAAAGATAAATGGCGTGTCAGCAGCTAGCAGATTACTCAGAGGTTTGGCAATTTTTGAAAAATCCTTTATAAACCTTCTGTAGAATCATGT
>NC_029775.3:55909881-55910156 GCF_000817695.3 Arachis duranensis | reverse complement strand
TGAGAAGATAGAGAGCATGCACCTCTGAAAGGTTGCAGGTGCATTGCACAGACCAAAAGGCATCCTCCTGTAGGCAAATACTCCAGAAGGACATGTAAATGCTGTTTTCTCTTGGTCCTGAGGATCTACTGCAATTTGGTTGTAACCTAAGTAGCCGTCCAAAAAGCAGTAGTATTCATGACCTGCTAGTCTCTCTAACATCTGGTCTATGAATGGTAAAGGAAAATGATCCTTTCTGGTGACTGTATTGAGCCTTCTGTAGTCAATACACATGT
>NC_029775.3:55908373-55909529 GCF_000817695.3 Arachis duranensis | reverse complement strand
AATTAGTGCTTCCTCTTCCTGTGGATTTAGAGCAGAGCTTATGATCACAGGAAAAGTGTCACCTTCTCCCAGAAATGCATATTTTAGGGATGGTGGTAGTGGCTTGAGCTCGGTTTTAGGAGGCTTATCTCCTTCCTGAGGAATTTTCAGAATTTCTTTTATTTCCTTTAGTTCCTCCAGATCAGGCTGAACATCTTTAAAGATGTCATCTAGCTCTGATTCAAGACTTTCAATCATATTGACCTCTTCCACCAAAGAGTCAATAATATTAGTGCTCATGCAGTCATTTGATGTGTCTGGATGCTGCATAGCTTTGACAACATTCAACTTGAACTCATCCTCATTGACTCTCAGGGTTAATTCCCCTTTTTGGACATCAATGAGGGTCCGTCCAGTTGCTAGGAAAGGTCTTCCTAGAATGAGAGTTGCACTCTTGTGCTCCTCCATTTCCAGCACTACAATGTCAGTGGGAAAGGCAAATGGCCCAACCTTGACAATCATGTCCTCAATTATGCCTGATGGGTATTTAATGATGACTACACTGCATTCTTCAGTGAGAAATACTTTTTCAGTTTCTCTCCAATCCTTCTTATGACTTAAGATCTCTTTCATGAACTTAGCATAAGAAGGTATTTGCTCAAGTGCCTCTGCAAACGGAATCTTTATTTCAAGAGTCCTTAGATAGTCTGCAAAGCGGGCAAATTGCTTATTCTGTTCCGCTTGGCGGAGTTTCTGAGGATAAGGCATCTTGGTTTTATATTCTTCAACCTTAGTTGCTGCAGGTTTATTTCCTACAGAAGTGGTTGGAGAAGCCTGCTTAAGGGGGTTGTTATCAGCACTTGCAAGTGTCTGACCCCTTTGTGGCATTTGAACGCCAGGATTGGGTGCTTTTTGGGCGTTTAACGCCAGATTGCAACCCTTTTATGGCGTTTGAACGCCAGAAGTGGCTACCCATTGGGCGTTTAACGCCACTTTCTTACCCTTTTCTGGCGTTTGAACGCCAAAATCATTCCTCCCTGGGCTCTTACTGTCCTCAGAGGGATTTTGGGTAGTTGGTTGGTCATCCTCTGTTAGTTGTTCCTTTCTTAGCTTTCTTCTGCTTTGAGTTGATACATTCAATGTCTTCCCACTCCTCAGTTGAACTGCTTGGCATTCT
>NC_029775.3:55907677-55908121 GCF_000817695.3 Arachis duranensis | reverse complement strand
ACAAATATTGATTTCTAGCAACAGTATCTATAAGCTCTTGAGCCTCTTCAATCGTCTTCCTCATGTGTATAGATCCACCAGCTGAGTGGTCTAAAGACATCTGAGCTTTTTCTGTAAGCCCATAGTAGAAGATATCTAACTGTACCCACTCTGAAAATATTTCAGAGGGGCATTTCCTTAGCATACCTCTATACCTCTCCCAGGCATTATAAAGGGATTCATTATCCTCTTGTTTAAAGCCTTGGATGTCCAGCCTTAGCTGTGTCATCCTTTTTGGAGGGTAAAATTGATTCAGAAATTTATCTGATAACTGTCTCCATGTTTTTATGCTTGCAGTGGGTTGGTTATTCAACCACCTCTTAGCTTGATCTTTTACAGCAAATGGAAACAGTAATAACCTATAGACATCCTGATCCACCTCTTTATCACGTACTGTGTCAGCAA
>NC_029775.3:55906647-55907034 GCF_000817695.3 Arachis duranensis | reverse complement strand
GAATACCACAGACAAGGTTTAGACCTTCCGGATTCTCTTGAATGCCGCCATCAGTTCTAGCTTATACCACGAAGATTCCGGTTAAAGAATCCAAGAGATAACTACTTAATCTAAGGTAGAACGGAGGTGGTTGTCAGGCACACGTTCATAGTTGAGAATGATGATGAGTGTCACGGATCATCACATTCATCAGCTTTAGGAACAAGTGATATCTTAGAATGGAAGCAAGCATGATTGAATGAAAAACAGTAGTAATTGCATTAATCCATCAAGACACAGCAGAGCTCCTCACCCCCAACCATGGGGTTTAGAGACTCATGCTGTAGAAGATACAATGAGAAATGTGTAATGTGTCATGAGGTCCAGATACAATGTCAAAAGATCCTA
>NC_029775.3:55906291-55906449 GCF_000817695.3 Arachis duranensis | reverse complement strand
TGGGCGTTTAACTCCAATTTTTATGCCAGTTCCAGCGTTAAACGCTGGGAATTTTGAAGCTGATTTGCAACGCCGGTTTGGGCCATCAAATCTCGGAAAAAGTATGGACTATTATACATTGCTGGAAAGCCCAGGATGTCTACTTTCCAACGCCGTTG
>NC_029775.3:55903390-55906079 GCF_000817695.3 Arachis duranensis | reverse complement strand
CACACAAACTCATAGTAAAGTCCAGAAAAGTGAATTTTAACTAAAAACTACTAAAAATATACTAAAAACTAACTAAATCATACTAAAAACATACTAAAAACAATGCCAAAAAGCGTATAAATTATCCGCTCATCACATTACTACAAAATAATGAGTCTAAGATCAGTGATCCCAAAAGTCAAGTTTGATCTGAAAGAAGATGAATATCCGGAGATCCAAGAACAAATTAGAAACAGGAACTGGAAAATCCAAGCTAATCCTGAAACGAAAGTGGGAAGGAATATGGTTCAGTAGTTCTATGCAAATCTATGACAGACAGACAGGCAAAGAATAATTAGAGCTGCCCTCTATGATCATCGGACCTTAGTCAGAGGAAAGATTGTTCACACCCATCCTGACAAAATCAGGGAGATCTTTAAGCTTCCTCAACTTAAGGATGACCCAGACTCTTTTAATAGGAGAATGAGATGACCCAGACTCCTTTAATAGGAGAATGATGAGGGTAAACAAAGGCCTGGACAAGATTCTAGAGGATATATGCATCCCTGAAGCCAGATGGACCACCAGCACAACTGGCATCCCAAATCAACTCAAAAGAGAAGATCTCAAACCAGCTGCCAGAGGCTGGCTGGATTTCATTGGGTGTTCTATATTGCCCACCAGCAACCGTTCTGAAGTTACTGTTAAAAGAGCAGTGATGATTCACTGCGTCATGCTGGGAAAAGAAGTAGAAGTCCATCAACTGATCTCGTGTGAACTATACAAAATAGCAAACAAGATTTCCAAGGATGCCAGATTGGCCTATCCAAGCTTAATTTCTATGCTCTGCAAAGATGCCGGAGTGAAGATGGGAATAACAGAGTATTGATGGTGTTTTTGTGGAGAAATGAATTTCCAACACACAAATCCAACCGGCAAGTGTACCGGGTCGCATCAAGTAGTAATAACTCACAAGAGTGAGGTCGATCCCACAAGGATTGATGGATCAAGCAACTTTAGTGGGTGATTAGTTTAGTCAAGCTAACATTTATGTGAATTGTGTGAAATTGTAACCAACAGAAAGTAAAAATTGCAATGAATTTAAATTGCAGAAAGTAAATGAGCTGAAACTTAAATTGCAAGAAAAGTAAATTGGCAAAATCTTAAATGACAAGAAATGTAAATTGCAGAAAATGTAAAGGGGTTGGGTGCAGGGAATTTAAAATCCAACAAGAAAATGTAAAGAGCAATCAAGCAGAGAAGTAAAAGATGAAATAAGTGCAGCAGATTTAAACAGAAATGAAAAATTTCTTGAAGAACAAGACAGAAAGAAACTTAGCTCAATTGTAAAATCTAAAAGAGAATTTGAGGATCCAAGAAGAGTAATGAACTCAGGAAACAAATCTGGATCTCAATTCTCCTTTGCTCAGTCAGAAAATATATTGCAGAAGAAAATGAGGTTTAAAAATAGCAGAGAAGATTAAAAACCAATCCTTAGAGCAATTGAGAGGAAGAGTGGAAGATGATTCTCAGAATTTGAATCAACGGATCTCTTCAACCTCAATTCAAGATCCAAAATAGAAAAGCTAAAGTTGCAGAAGACGAAGATTTAAAACAGCAAATGAATTTTGAATTATGCAGTAAAAGAACAAGAGAGAATTCAAGGTGAGAATTGAAACAGAATTCCTTCAATTCTCCAATTCAAGTTAAGATGTAAAAGTGAGCTTTCTACTACTACTCCTTAATGGAGCAAGCCTCTCTTCCTCTTTCATCTCCCCCTTTCTGAAATGAGAGTGATGCCTTTATATAGGCTTTTCAAAGTGAAAATGAAAATGAAATTAAAACAAATTACAATTAAAATAAAAATCCTAATCTAATTTATCCATGTGCCTTTGAGTGATGATGTGGGCTTTGCTTGCTTTGGATTTGAGGAGAGATGGGTCTTGGATGGCCTTGGTTCAATTGGTGAAGATTTGAGTTCAAAGGGAATTTGAATTGAATTTTGGAGGAATTGAATTTAAATGAAATTTTGGTTGAATTTTGGCCCATGTTGTTCCCAGGAGGCTGCCCTGCCCTTGTGGAGGGCAGAGCAGGGAAATTGTGCGTGCCAAGTGTGGGATAGGCATTCAGGATGCTCCCTGCCCTTGTGGAGGGCAGGGAAATGTTGTCATGGTGCGTGCCATGCTTCCCTGGGCCGTGTCAAAGTGATGCGCGCAAGCTCCGTTGTGTGTAGTGCTCCCCACTTCCCCTTAGGTGCTTGGTTCAAAACCCATGGGTGGCACTTGGAGTTGATTTTTCTTGGATTTTCTTCAAGAAGAGCACGACATTGCCCTGCTCTCCAAGAGGGCAGAGCAGAAAATTAAACGCTACTTTGCTTTGGAGTGAGGCTCCAGCTTCGAGCCTTGGTGGAAGCACTTTGGTTTATTTTCGCTTATTTTTGCCCCTTAAAGATGCCTTTCGTTCCTGCCTCAATTGTACGCCAAATATGGATTGCTATATATCGTTGGAAAGCTCTGAATGTCAGCTTTTCAACGCAACTGAAAGCAAATCAATCGGACATCTATAGCTCAAGTTATAGCCCTTTGAAGTAGGAATGGTCATGCTGTGAGCGGCCAGATTTTAACTTAGCGAAAATTTGCTCCAACCTCACTTTGCTTCATCACGATATTGCCCTGCCCTTGGCAAGAGCAGGGCAATGTGTGCTGATTGC
>NC_029775.3:55900060-55902461 GCF_000817695.3 Arachis duranensis | reverse complement strand
GAAGACAGCGACATTTGATTGCAAGCATAAGAAGGTGTGCACAATACTTTGCATAAAGAATAAGTGGCACACCAAACTTAGTGTGACACTTTCACTTGGAATTGATGCAAGTATCTTGTAAGGATTGGAACCAAATTTTGTTGCATAGCAACACCAAACTTAGAATACGACCATATATCAATTTATTTGAATTAAAACTAAACAAAAGAAACTGTTATATGTTAAATACAATCACCAAGCCAAGAATATGTCATGAATAAGGATCTCTTGGTGATATATTAACAAAAATAGTTAAGAAGCAAAATAAGTGGAAGTATTAAAAATAAAGAAATAACTAAAGTAAACAGAATAATAAAGTGTCAAACCAAAAGAAAAACAATACTGCAAAGGCCTTATGATTATGCAGACAAGTGGTGTTGCTTAATGAATTGCATAGAGAATTAAGTGGCACACCAAACTTAGAATCTTAGTGTGTCACTTCCATTTTTGATTTGATGCAATCATCCAAAAAGATTGAAAACAAGTTGTTGCAAGACAACACCAAACTTAGAATGTAACCATATTCCCATTTATTGAATTTAAACAAAGTAAAGAACTAAAACAAAGCAGAGAAGAAATGTTACCTACGACTGGGTTACCTCCCAACAAGTGCTCTTTTAGTGTCATTAGCTTGACATGTTGTTCTTTACTTTCTTCCTCTTCTTCCAGTTTGTTAAGAGGAATGACCTCAAAGGAGGAGAAGTTCCAGCTATTGTCCCCTTTCTTGGTTTCCTCTCAGCAAGCTTTCTTTTGAAATTGGCTTGATTGAGCTTGCTTGCTTGATCAGGGGGAGGATTGTTTGCAGTTGACCTTCTCATGAATGTTGTCCTTGATATCTTGGTCACAATCCTCTTCTTGGTGTTTTTGTTAATTGCCTTCACTTTTTTGGATTCATGAATTGGTTGCTGTCTGATTTTTTGGAGTTTGATCTTCATCCAAAGCCTTTTGAATTGGTGGTTCAATGAGCTTGTCCTCACTTGAGTGTAAATTTTCTGGAATGACTTCCTCACTTTCTTGCTCCTCCACTCCTTTCTTTGCACTCAACATTTGACTTAATAGCTTTTTCATTGAGGAGGTTTGTTGATCTTCCCAACGTTTCTTCATCTCCTCTTTATATTTTTCAATCAGTGTTGAGCATCTTTGGTTCAGGGAGATTTGTGGGGGTTGTGAGCTTTCATATTCCTTTATCATCTCAAGTGGCTTCTGTGAATATGCAAGTTCAGGTTCAAATACCTCCACCACCTCATTTTTCATTGAAATTTCACTTGACAGAAAGGCTTCCTTATCTTGCTTTTCCACTTCCTCTCTCACAAATTGATTTTTACTATTTGATGGTTCTAAGTGTTTCCTTATGTTCTCCAGGTGTTCATTTGTCCTCTGACGGAGGATTTCTTTCCTTTTCCAAGCTTGTTCTTGTCTTTCAAAAAATTCTCTGGACTTTTGAAGGAGATCCTCTGAATCACAATTTGAAGAATTATTGAACTCATCACAGTATGTATTACCAAGATTTCTTTGATTTTGACTTTTCCAGCCACAATATGAGTAGTTGTTAGACTCATCAAAATCTGGATCATATTATGTCTCTGGAAGGTGTCCCATTTTAACTGATTGTTCACATTCTTCTTGATATGTCCAGACACCATGAGGATAATGATATAAGTCATTCTGTGGTTCTGGACGGTATCTCATGTGCTCAGCTTGATCAATTTGTGACTCTGGAGCAAGTCTCCATTGATTGAAGTGCTCAGAATTTGTATCTTCTTGGTGATATTCCCAACCATCATTAGAATAATGACTTGAATCATATTGTGATGGTGGGCAATATCCCATGAAGTTTGTTTGATTAAAAGATGAGGTGAACTCTATTTGAATTTTGTAGAACACAACACCAATGAAAATTGAAATTACTCATATCAGATATGAGTTTTGCTTAGTGAGGCAAAAACACAAACACCTTGGTTTCAACTTTAAAACAGAGAACAAAAAAAATGCTTGATCTAGACTTCTCACCCACTTAATCATTGTTGATCTAATCAATCCCCGGCAATGGCGCCAAAAACTTGATGGTGTTTTTGTGGAAAAACGAATTTCCAACACACAAATCCAACCGGCAAGTGTACCGGGTCGCATCAAGTAGTAATAACTCACAAGAGTGAGGTCGATCCCACAGGGATTGATGGATCAAGCAACTTTAGTGGGTGATTAGTTTAGCCAAGCTAACATTGAGTGAATTGTAAGTAAAATTGTAGCCAACAGAAAGTAAATTTGCAAGAATTATAAAGTGCAGAAAATAAATTGCATTGAAACTTAAATAATGAGAAAGTAAAATAGCTGAAACTTAAATTGCAAGAAAAGTAAATTG
>NC_029775.3:55898520-55899865 GCF_000817695.3 Arachis duranensis | reverse complement strand
CTTGAAGAACAAGACAGAAAGAAACTTAGCTCAATTGTAAAATCTAAAAGAGAATTTGAGGATCCAAGAAGAGTAATGAACTCAGGAAACAAATCTGGATCTCAATTCTCCTTTGCTCAGTCAGAAAATACATTGCAGAAGAAAATGAGGTTTAAAAATAGCAGAGAAGATTAAAACCCAATCCTTAGATCAATTGAGAGGAAGAGTGGAAGATGATTCTCAGAATTTGAATCAACGGATCTCTTCAACCTCAATTCAAGATCCAAAACATAAAAGCTAAAGTTGCAGAAGAAGAAGATTTAAAACAGCAAATGAATTTTGAATTATGCAGTAAAAGAACAAAAGAGAATTCAAGGTGAGAATTGAAACAGAATTCCTTCAATTCTCCAATTCAAGTTAAGATGTAAAAGTGAGCTTTCTACTACTACTCCTTAATGGAGCAAGCCTCTCTTCCTCTTTCAGCTCCCCCTTTCTGAAATGAGAGTGATGCCTTTATATAGGCTTTTCAAAGTGAAAATGAAAATGAAATTAAAACAAATTACAATTAAAATAAAAATCCTAATCTAATTTATCCATGTGCCTTTGAGTGATGATGTGGGATTTGCTTGCTATGGATTTGAGGAGAGATGGGTCTTGGATGGCCTTGGTTCAATTGGTGAAGATTTGAGTTCAAAGGGAATTTGAATTGAATTTTGGCCCATGGGTGTTCCCAGGAGGCTGCCCTGCCCTTGTGGAGGGCAGAGCAGGGAAACTGTGCGTGCCAAGTGTGGGATAGGCATTCAGGATGCTGCCCTGCCCTTGTGGAGGGCAGGACAATGTTGTCATGGTGCGTGCCATGCTTCCCTGGGCCGTGTCAAAGTGATGCGCGCAAGCTCCCTTGTGTGTAGCGGTCCCCACTTCCCCTTAGGTGCTTGGTTCGAAACCCATGGGTGGCACTTGGAGTTGATTTTTCTTGGATTTTCTTCAAGAAGAGCACGACATTGCCCTGCTCTCCAAGAGGGCAGAGCAGAAAATTAAACGCTACTTTGCTTTGGAGTGAGGCTCCAGCTTCAAGCCTTGGTGGAAGCACTTTGGTTTATTTTCGCTTATTTTTGCCCCTTAAAGATGCCTTTCGTTCCTGCCTCAATTGTACGCCAAATATGGATTGCTATATATCGTTGGAAAGCTCTGAATGTCAGCTTTCCAACGCAACTGGAAGCAAATCAATGTACCTCAAGTTATAGCCCTTTGAAGTAGGGATGGTCATGCTGTGAGCGGCCAGATTTTAATTTAGCGAAAATTTGCTCCAACCTCACTTTGCTTCATCACGATATTGCCCTGCCCTTGGCAAGAGCAGGGCAGTGTG
>NC_029775.3:55895653-55897255 GCF_000817695.3 Arachis duranensis | reverse complement strand
TGGGATCGACCCTTACTCGCGTAAGGTTTATTACTTGGACGACCCAGTACACTTGCTGGTTAGTTGAACGGAGTTGTGTCCACTCGTGCCAATTTCAAATTCCATAAAAGTACAACTTAAAGAATAGTGATCACAATTTCGTCCACCACAAGCAAAAGAAGTTGTGCACAATACATTGCATAAAAGATAAGTGGCACACCAAACTTAGTGTGACACTTTCACTTGAAATTAATGTAAGTATCCAGTAAGTATTGGAACCAAATTTTGTTGCATAGCAACACCAAACTTAGAATGCAATCACATGTCCACTTTATTTGAACTAAGACTAAGCAAATGAAACTGTTATTTGTTGAATACAGTCACCAAGTGAAGAATTTGTCATGAATAAGGATCTCTTGGTGATATATTAACAAAAACAGTTAAGGAGCAAAATAAGTGGAAGCATTAAAAATAAGGAAATAACTAAAGTAAACAGAATAATAAAATGTCAAACCAAAAGAAAAATAACACTGCAAAGGCCTTATGATTATGCAGACAAGTGGTGTTGCTTAATGAATTGCATAGAGAATTAAGTGGCACACCAAACTTAGAATCTTAGTGTGTCACTTCCATTTTTGATTTGATGCAATCATCCAAAAAGATTGAAAACAAGTTGTTGCAAGACAACACCAAACTTAGAATGTAACCATATTCCCATTTATTGAATTTAAACAAAGTAAAGAACTAAAACAAAGCAGAGAAGAAATGTTACCTACGGCTGGGTTACCTCCCAACAAGTGCTCTTTTAGTGTCATTAGCTTGACATGTTGTTCTTCACTTTCTTCCTCTTCTTCCAATTGGTTAAGAGGAATGACTTCAAGGGGGGAGAAGTTTCAGCTATTGTCCCCTTTCTTGGTTTCCTCTCAGTAAACTTTCTTTTGAAATTGGCTTGATTGAGCTTGCTTGCTTGATCAGGGGGAGAAGTTTCAGCTATTTTAAGAGCTTGCTTGCTTGATTTAGCTTTAACTCTGTGATAGTGTTATTTTAGAAATTTATCTTAGAAGTTATACAGTAGTAGTAGTAGTAATTAGAATATCTATCCTGGTTTTATTTTCAATTAAGTTATAATTTATTTTTCTCATCATCATCAGACATGAATAAAATAGTAGATTTTTAGAATAAAGAAGTAATTTATATTTTTCGAGTTCTTAATAATAAAAATTATAATTAATTACATGTGGTGGCAATACTTTTTGTTCTCTGAATGAATGCTTGAACAGTGCATATTTTATCCTGAATTATACGAATGATTGGCTCCTGAAAGAATGAGGAACACGAAAAATATTATTGATGCTCTGAACAATCATGAAGGTGATTCTTGAAGCAAGAAAAAGCAGTGGAAAAAAAATTACAAGGAATCATTGGATCAAGAAAAGGAACAAAAGCCAATAGCCCTTAAAACCAAAAGGCAAGGGTGAAAAGGATCCAAGGCTTTGAGCATCAGTGGATAGGAGGGCCCAAGGAAGTAGTTCCAGGCCTAAGCGGCTAAATTAAGCTGTCCCTAACCATGTGCTTGTGGCATGTAGGTCCAAGTGAAAAGCTTGAGACTGAGTGGTTAAAGTC
>NC_029775.3:55895072-55895499 GCF_000817695.3 Arachis duranensis | reverse complement strand
ATGTATCCGGTGGTAATACTGGAAAACAAAGTGCTTAGGGCCACGGCCAAGACTCATAAAGTAGCTGTGTTCAAGAATCAACATACTAAACTAAGAGAATCAATAATACTATCTAAATTCTGAGTTCCTATGGATGCCAATCATTCTAAATTTCAAAGGATAAAGTGAGATGCCAAAACTGTTTGGAAGCAAAAAGCTACTAGCCCCGCTCATCTAATTAGAATCTAAGCTTCAATTAAAACTCTGAGATATTATTGCTTCTTGATTTCCTTTTATCCTCTTTTATTTATCTAGTTGCTTGGGGACAAGCAACAGTTTAAGTTTGGTGTTGTGATGAGCGGATATTTTATACGCTTTTTGGGGGTAATTTCATGTAGTTTTTAGTATGTTTTAGTTAGTTTTTAGTATATTTTTATTAGTTTTTAGG
>NC_029775.3:55881368-55894422 GCF_000817695.3 Arachis duranensis | reverse complement strand
TTGCTGGGCGTGATGACAAACGCAAAAGGATCAATGGATCCTATTCCAACATGATCGAGAACCAACAGCTGATTAGCCGTGCTGTGACAGAGCATCTGGACCGTTTTCACTGAGAGGATGGAAAGTAGCCACTGACAATGGTGACACCCTACATACAGCTTGCCATGGATGGAACTTTACAAACAATTGAGTTGAATATTACATTGCAAAAATTCAGAGGATAAAGCATCTCCAAAACTCCAACATATTTTCCATTAATAAAGTAACAATTCCTTATTCCAAACACTTTTACTTCTTACAATTAAATCCAAATAACCTTATTGTCATCCTGACTAAGATTAATAAAATAAACATAGCTTGCTTCAAACCAATAATCTCCGTGGGATCGACCCTTACTCGCATAAGGTATTACTTGGACGACCCAGTGCACTTGCTCGAAGGCATGGCATGCCAGGGGTTAAACAGAGGATGGTATGCCACTTGAATGAAGAGGTGTGGCACGCCAAATCAGAAACAAAAAGAGCGTGACACGCTAGAGAAGCACCAGTCACACGCCAGCTGGAAGATCACATTTGTTGAGTTTCTTTTCCCTCCAAATTGTAATTTTCTTCACTTTTGTAATTTTCCTTTATTTTTTAGATCTAGGAGTAGTATAAATATCCTTGGAAGTATTGAAAAAGGGGAAGCAAGTCACAGAGTTTAGTTTTGGGGATTTCACTTTTACTTTCCATATTTCATCTGTTTCATCTTTTGTACTTTCTCTTTGAGCTTTGAGTAGCTAAATTTCCTCTCATTGAGAGAGGGAGCTCTATTGTACTTGATGGATTAGTGATAGTAAATTTCTTCTTCTCTTCATCTTCTCTTTGATTTGCTAGAAGGAATTTCGGTTTTCATGCTTAGTGTTCAATTAACTTGGAAAAGAGATTGAATGCAAAATGGATTTCATGGGAACCTTGAAAAAGGAAACATGAAACCATAATAGAAATCCCTTCTCACACTTGAGTAGAATCTGGGTTTTGGTGTTTGGATATGGTGACATACAATCCTCCCTCTACTTAGACCTATGATGATGTGTGGTATAATCAGGGACCAAGCATATCTCTTTTCATGAGAAATTAGACCAAGGAATTGGCTATTGATCAAGATCTGAGAGATTGAGTCACCAAGGGATTGGAGCTCAATCAATCATGATTGCCAAGAGGTCAATGAGTTACATGATTGAAGAGGATATGAGTTGGATTTAATCCAAAGAGACAATATCTCATGATCTCAATAAATTCCCCCATTCTTATCTCTCCCATTCTTTTATAGCTTTACTTATATTCTGCAAAATCCTATTCCCCTTTACATTTCTGTTATTTCTATTTCTGCATTTTATTGCTTTCTTTTATTCCTTTGTCATTTATGTTCCTGCCATTTATAATTCTGCACTTACAACTCATCCTGTTAAGCTTGACTAATTCACCAATTGATTAAAATTGCTCAAATCTACCAATCTCTGTGGATACGATCCCACTCCAATGTGGGTTAATACTTGTCGATAATTTTGGTGCGCTTGCCAAAAGCAGATTCATCAATATTATTGGGGGAGTGAATTCCAAAATTATCAAGTTTTATGGCGCCGTTGTCGGGGATTGGTTTGAATTTGACAATGATTAAACTGATTGGAGAGTTAGATTACGCTATTTTTTCCCCTTAATTGTTTTCTTATTCATTTCCTAGTGTAGCCTTTAAATTCCTTTCTACTTTTTGTTTTTCTTTTTATCTTTCTGAGATTTCTTAAGCTATTCATTGTTTATACTTTCACTCTTCTAACTGTTTGATTAATTGCATCACTCAAGCTAATCACTAATTTTAACTAAGGGGATTCCTTCACTTGCTCTTTTCTTGCTGTGTGTTGACTGTATGACAGGTAGAAGAGGAGAGATTTCATCCTCTTTTGATAGTGAACCTGAGAAAACCTTCCTTAGATTAAGGAGGGAGGCTAGATGCAAGGGTATAGTTGGAGAAGAACCAGTAGAGGAAGATCTAACAACCACCATAGAAGACGATGCACACAAAGATGTTGGAGGAGGAGTTGGAAATCAAGCTGGGCAAGAGAGGAGAGTCTTAGACTCCTATATCAACCCAAATCCAGGAAACTGTGGCAACAGCATCCTCAAGCTAACAATCCATGCCAACAATTTTGAGTTGAAACCTCAACTCATCACACTACTCCAGAATAACTGCTTATATGGAGGAGGTGCTCAAGAAGATCTAAATCAACATCTCAATACATTCGTGAGGATACGCGATACTGTAAAGTCTAATGGTGTACACCATGACACCTAAAACTACTTCTGTTCCCTTTCTCGCTCAAAGATAAGGCAACAAAGTGGTTAGAATCATTCCCCGAGGAGAGCCTAACCACATGGGAGGATGTTGTGAACAAATTTCTAGCAAGATTTTACCCTCCACAGAGGATCAACAGGCTAAGAGCTGAGGTGCAGACTTTCAGACAGTTAGATGGTGAAACACTCTATGAGGCCTGGGAGAGGTTCAAAGATCTAACAAGAAAATGCCCACCAGATATGTTTAATGAGTGGGTGCAGCTCCACATTTTCTATGAAGGATTAACCTTATTAATCGAAGAAGGCTGTGGACCACTCTTCAGGGGGTTCACTCAACAAGAAGAAGACCATTGAGGAAGCCATAGATGTCATTGAAACTGTAGCTGAAAATGACTACTTCTATGCTTCGGAAAGAGGCCAAAAGAAGGGGGTGCTAGAACTCAATTCTATGGATGCCCTGTTGGCACAAAACAAGGCAATTACAACACAATTAGCAGCCTTAACTAAGAAAATGGAAAACTATCAAGTTGCAATTGTCCAAGCTCAAGCGCCAGCCCAAGAAGAAAATGAACCAGAAGTTGAATGTGAGCAAGCAAACTATGTGCATAACCCTCTCAACAACCATATGAACCTAACTCCAAGACATATAACCCGGGATGGAAGAACCACCCGAATTTTGGGTGGGGGAACCAACAAAATCACAACCAAGATCACAACAAACCATTCCAAGCCAATCAATACCAGAATCACAACCCCAACCATCAGTCAAATAACAACAGACCTTACCACAATCCACCTCACACATCATATCCTTCCAACCAGCAAACACACCACCATCAAGACACACTAACCCCAACCTCACAACCATGTCAAATCAAAGGTAACTTTGAGAGAGTAGAGGCCGCAATAGCACAGCTATCATCACAGCTCATAGGGGCCATTTCCACCCTCTTTGAAAGGCAAGCACAAGCTGAAAAGAAGATAGATACCAACCAAGAAGAATACATGTCGAATTTGAAGAACCAAGGTACAGCAATCTCAAAGCTAGAAGCACAAGTGGGGTTCTTATCCAAGCAAATCCCAATGCCTACACACACATTTCCAAGTGACACCATGGCCAACCCAAGAGGAGAGTGCAAGGCCATCACACTTAGAAGTGGAAAATTGGTAGAAGATGCCACCCCAAACTAGGAGAACCACGAAGTAGAAACTGCAGAAAAGCCTAAAAACAGGAAGAAAGAAGAGGTCCCTAACCTATCTTCACCAAAGCCAATCTTGAAGCCTTATCTGTCAAAGGCACCATACCCACAAAGGCTAAGGAAGGATGGGAAGGACAGCCAGTTTTCTAGATTTTTGGAAATCTTCAAAAAGCTCCAAATCAACATACCATTTGCTGAAGCACTAGAGCAAATGCCCCTCTACGCAAAGTTCCTGAAGGAGCTCATGACAAGAAAAAGAAACTGGGGAGAAAAGGAGATTGTTGTCCTAACTGAGGAGTGTAGCGCCATCATACAAAAGAAACTCCCCCAGAAAATGAAAGACCCAAGGAGTTTCCAAATCCCCTGCATCATAAGGGATATCACTATTGAAAAGGCTTTATGTGACTTGGGGGCTAGCATCAATCTCATGTCCTTGAACATGATGAGAAGGATGAGAATTGAGGAAGCCAAACCAACAAGAATGGCACTCCAACTAGCTGACAGGACATTCAAGTTTCCACATGGAGTCGTGGAGGATTTATTGGTAAAGGTGGGAGAATTCATCTTCCCAGCTGACTTTGTTGTGCTGGATATGGAAGAAGAGGCAAACACTTCAATTATCCTAGGAAGACCATTCCTAACTACTACTGGAGCCATCATTGATGTGCAAAAAAGAGAACTAGTCTTGAGATTACATGAGGAAAAGATGGTCTTCAATGTATTCAAGGCAATGAGCTATCCCAAGGAAGCAATAGGAGAATGCATGATGGTGGACACCATAGAACAAATAGTCCAAGGAGTCTTGGAAGAAGAGCAATACGAAGGAAGTATGGAATTGGAGCAACAAGAACCACGTGAAGAACCACCACAAGGAACCATGGAAAGTTCAATCATGACAAACCATAAAGACAACAATGGAGAAGAGGCACCAAAATTAGAGCTAAAAACCCTACCTCCAAACTTGAAATATGCCTATCTAGGTGACAATAGCACCTACCCAGTGATCATCAACTCAAGCTTGTGCAAGGAGCAAGAAGAGGAGCTCATCCAAGTGCTGAAACAATACAAGGATGCTATAGGCTAGACACTCACAGACTTAAAAGGGATCAGCCCCTTAATGTGTATGCACAAGATCCTACTTGAGGAGGGTACTAAGCCCTCAAGGCAACAACAAAGAAGGTTGAATCCAACAATAAATGAGGTAGTCTAGAAGGAAGTGTTGAAGTTGTGGTAAGCAGGGGTGATCTACCCCATCTCAGACAGCCCTTGGGTAAGCCCGGTACAAGTAGTTCCAAAGAAATGAGGAGTCACTGTTGTAACAAATGAGAAGAATGAGCTGATACCAACAAGAACAGTGACTGGTTGGCGCATGTGCATCGACTATAGGAAGCTCAATGAAGCCACCAGGAAGGACCACTTCCCCCTACCATTCATGGATCAAATGCTTGAGAGGCTGGCTAGACATGAATACTACTGCTTCTTTGACGATTATTCGGGTTACAACCAAATAGTTGTGGACCCAAAGGACTAGGAGAAAACTTCATTTACTTGTCCATATGGCATTTTTGCTTACAGGAGGATGCCCTTTGGACTGTGTAATGCACCTGCAACATTCCAAAGGTGCATGCTCTCCATATTTTCAGACATGATTGAGCGGTTTATTGAGGTGTTTATAGATGACTTCTCTGTATTTGGTAACACATATTCTGATTGCTTACATCAGTTGGCCCTAGTGCTAAAGAGATGCCAAGAGATCAACCTTGTTTTAAACTGGGAAAAATGCCATTTCATGGTTACAGAAGGAGTGGTCACTAGTCATAAAATCTCAAAGAAGGGCATAGAAGTGGACAGGACAAAGGTAGAGGTGATTGAAAAGCTATCTCCACCTTGCAATGTCAAAGCCATTAGAAGCTTTTTGGGACATGCTGGTTTCTATAGGAGGTTTATTGGAGACTTCTCCAAGGTTGCCAAGCCATTGAACAACCTATTCGTCTCTAATGTTCCTTTTGTTTTTGATAATGAATGCATGTCAGCCTTTGAGGAGCTTAAGAACAAACTTTCCTCTGCACCTATCATAGCACCACCACGTTGGGATCTACCCTTTGAGTTGATGTGTGATGCATCAGATTTTGCTGTGGGTGCTGTTTTAGGACGGTGGAAGGATAAATTGGTGCATGTCATTTATTATGCCAGCAAGGTCCTTAATGAGAATCAAAGGAACTACACCACTACAGAGAAGGAATTACTTTGTCTTTGCTTTTGATAAATTTAGATCATATATCATTGGTTCTAAAGTAATTGTATTCACTGATCATGCAGCACTGAAATACTTTCTTACCAAACAAGACTCCAAGCCAAGGCTAATAAGATAGATCCTGCTACTCCAAGAGTTTGACATCAAAATTAAGGATATGAGTGGAGCAGAGAACAAAGTTGTTGACCACCTCTCAAGGATCCTACAAGAAGAAGAAGGAGCACACCATCTTGCAGTGAATGAAAGCTTCCCTGATGAGCAAATGATGATGATACAAGAGACCCCTTGGTTTGTTGACATAGCCAATTTCAAGACCATTGGGGAATCACCAACCAACATCAACAAACACATGAGGAGAAAGCTCATCAAAGATGCCAAATACTATATCTGGGATGAGCCATATTTGTTCAAAAAGTGTGCTGATGGGATCTTGAGGAGGTGTATATCCCATGAAGAAGGACAAGAGGTGCTTTGGCAATGTCATGGATCTGCATATGGAGGCCATTTTAGTGGAAAAAGAATAGCAGCCAAGGTGCTCCAATGTGAATTCTACTGGCCAAGCATTTTCAACGATGCAAAGGACTTGGTGTCAAGGTGTGATGAATGCCAAAAGGCCGGCAATCTATCCAGGAATAATGAGATGCCACAGAGATTTATACTGGAGCTAAAACTATTCGATGTATGGGGGATTGACTTCATGGGGCCTTTCTCATCCTCCCACTCAAATAGTTATATACTTGTGGCTGTAGATTATGTGTCAAAGTGGGTGGAGGCTATTGCCACCACCACAAATGACAACATGGTCGTAATGAGCTTCTTAAGAAAGAACATTTTCACTAGGTTTGGAGTTCCCAGGGCACTCATTAGTGATGGAGGGACACATTTCTTCAATAAACAACTGGAAGCACTCCTTCTCAGATATGGAGTCAAACACAAGGTGGCAACCCCTTATCATCCGTAGACCAACGAGCAAGCAGAAATTTCCAACAGGGAGCTAAAAAGGATTATTGAAAAAACTGTTGGAAGCTCAAGGAAGGATTGGTCTAAGAAGCTAGACGATGCTTTATGGGCCTACAGGATAGCCTTCAAGACCCCCATTGGGATGTCACCATACAAACTGGTATTTGGCAAGGCTTGCCACTTGCCAGTTGAACTAGAGCATAGAGCCTTCTGGGCTCTAAAACTACTGTACTTTGATGAGCAAGCATCTGGGGAAAAGAGGCTGAGGCAACTCAATGAGCTGGAAGAATTTAGGAACCAAGCATATGGGAATGCAAAGATCTACAAAGAGAACACAAAAAGATGGCATGATCAAAAGATAGCAAGGAGGGAGTTCACTGTAGGATAAAAGGTGTTATTGTACAATTCTAGACTTAGGTTCTTCCCTAGGAAGCTTAAGTCTAGATGGTCTGGACCCTTCACCATCATCAAAGTATACCCCTATGGTCAAGTGGAGCTCTGATAAACCACTATTTTATGGTTTATATTGTGTTTTATTGGGTGGTTTTATCAAGCTTTTCACCCACTTATTCATATGATTTGCATGTATTTACAATTCCTTCTTAAAAATATCCTATGATTAATAACTTGCTTCCTAAGGACCTTTTAGTTGTATATTTTTATCTTCCTTCATACCATTCGATGCCGTGATCTATATGTTAAGTGTTTCAGGCTTCATAGGGCAGGAATGGCGTAAGGAATGAAGAAGAAGCATGCAAAAATGGAAGGAACTCAAGGAATTGAAGAGATGACTAGCGAGAAGTCACGCGGTCGCATGGCTCATGCGACCGCGTGAAATAGAAGGAATTACCGTGACGCGCTCGCGTGCCTGACCCGACCGCGAGGATTGGAAGCTGCACGAACGACGCGAAAGCATGGACGACGCGCACGCGTGGTACGAGAAATGCTGAGTGACGCGAACGCGTGGACGACGGGGACGTGTGACGTGCGCGATCTGTAGAATTACAGAAGTCGCTGGCACAGATTCTGGGCTGCATTTTAACCCAGTTTTCGGCCCAGAAACACAGATTAAAGTCAGGGAACATGCAGAGACTCAGGACATCAATTCAATCATTACTCACAATTTTAGGTTTTAGATGTAGTTTTTAGAAAGAGAGGTTCTCTCCTCTCTCTTATGATTTAGGATTAGGATTTCTATTAGGATTAGGATTGTTTGTTCATACCAGGTTCAATAATTTATGTTTCTCTTCTATTTTTGTTTACTTTGAAGTTTTTATTTTCACTTGATTTATGTTGTCCAAATGGGCTTATGAACTTTTCCCTGTTAGAATTGACATCTCCATTCAATTTAATTTGAGGTATTCCAGATATTTATGATTTTAATTTAGCTTTCTATATTCTTGGCTTTGGTTAGGTAATTGGTAACACTTGAGTTGTCAAACTCAGCAGTGGTTGAAATTGGCAGATTACTGATTGATCTGGATCGCTCTAAAGCTAGTCTCTCCACAGGAGTTGACTAGGACTTGAGGATCAAGCTAATTAGTCCACTTGACCTTCCCTTGTTTAATAAAGGATAACTAAGTGGGATTAAAACCCAATTCTCATCACACCTGATAAGGATAACTAGGATAGGAATTCCGATTCTAATACCTTGCCAAGAGTTTATTTTATTGTTACTATTTTATTTTTCTTATCATTTAACATACTTGTTCTTTACTTTCAAAACCCCCAATTTACAAGACTCATAACCAATAATAAGAACATACCTCCATGCAATTCCTTGAGAAGATGACCCGAGGTTTAAATACTTCGGTTATCAATTTTATCAAGGGTTTGTTACTTGTGACAACCAATTGTTTGTACGAAGGGATTTTCTATTGGTTTAGAATCTATACTTACAATGCAACTATATTTTTATAAAATTCTTTACTAGCAAAAATCCTAACGTCAAAATGGCACCGTTGCCGAGGAATTGCAAACGTGTGCCTTATTATTGGTTATTGTAAATATTTTTCTTTTACTTGTTTATTTGTTTCCTCTCTTCCCCCTTTATTTCTGATAGCTACTATGAATTCTCACCCCTCTCACTTTGAGTTTGGTTCTACTTTTGTTGCAAGGAATGGAAGCTATAACAGGAGTATGCATCAAGGTCTAGGCAATCAAAGATGGATGGAGCCAAGAGGAGCTGATCAACCCTTTTGGCAACAACACCCTCCTAGATATCATGGACAAAGACCATTCTACAATGCATACCCAATTGATAGATTTGGTAGACCCCCTTGTAGCTACCAACAAGCCCTACCCTACACTCAGAGACCATCCTTTCAACATAACTTCGAACCACCACACTCACAAGCTTCTTTTCCCTATTCGCCACCATATGATCCTTATCCGCCCCAACGCCAATCCAATTACTCCCAAGAACCACTACTTCCCTATGCACCATGTCCATATCCGTCAAGCCAAGAATCACAGGTTTGCTTTAAAGAATCAGTAAACCAATTTAATGCAACCCTTCATCAACTGGAGCAAGCAATAAATCAATTATCTTCCAGACGTTCAGTACCTCAACAGACTCCGATGGCTTCATGTGGAGTATCTAATGAAGAACGCAGCACAAAGAAGACGCTAGAAACTCCAGTGGATAACATAGAGCATAACTTTGTACTGGAACAAGTAGAGGATGCTGTCATTGTAGAAGAAAAAGAGTTGGTTGAAGATTTAGGAGATGCCAAACCTCCGCTAGAATCCAGAGTTGTGGAGAATTCCGTCGAAGACGTTACAATTGATGCTAAGGAGGATAGTGTACAACCCTAAGGCAGGCATCCTATGAGGAATCGGACGGAGTAACCCAAGACACATGTTTCCTTGATGATGATAATCACAAGTCGAGTTCTCTTAGTGATTAACTTACATCCGCAAGTGAATTCTTTGAGATAGAAGAATCTTCCCCAAGTGAATACGAAGATGATGCAGAGGTCGACTTTTTTCAACCTCCTAATTATGACTCAAGTGATGTGGAAGATATGGAAGACTTTGATCAAGACATGGTTGAAATGGAAGAAATTTGCAAGGAAGTGGAGGAATTCACTGAAGACCACAAGGGAGTGAAGCTCGTAGAACTACTAGAAACACTGATCTCATGGCCATTACCACCCAACACAAACTTCAAGTGGGTAAAATCCTTGACTTTTCTCTTCAATTTTCCACTTGAATATGGTTTGCTTGAAATAGATGGCCAGCTTAGAGCTCTTTGCAGCTTTTAAGAGTAAAAGGGAAATGACTTACACTCAGAGTTGGTATGCAAGATTTAATGAGGCTTCACACTTCAATTTGAGGTGCAAAGAATGGTGTCAAGCTCAATCGAAAGGATCTCGAAAGCTGTTTGGTCATTGCAGTGAGAATTCAGATTACTTATCACCCAACTGGAAAAATGCAGATCAAGACAAAGATGGGTGTAAAAGTGGAATTTAGGATCCTGGAATCTATTCTGACATTCAACACTCCGGGAGCCTTGAATCCTTCTTGAACTCACCTAAGGGATTTACATACCTTGTTTGGGACCCCGGAGAATCCTGGCATTCCAAACACTGGTGGAGATTTCTGGACGAATTCAAGCACAAGCCACCATAACAGGAAGCTCATCAAATGTCCAACTTAAGGACTTTAACTAAAAGTGCTAGGTGGGAGACAACCCACCATGGTATGATCGTTCCTTTTTATTTTACTCTGTTTTTGAATTTTGTTTGAACCTGAATTTCTGCATCACACTCATTGCATTTTGCATTCTACACGCTGTAAAAAAAAACACGCACGTGACGCGTAAGCGTCGCCGACGCGTCCGCGTCATATGTGCGTTGGGAAGAAAACTAAATTGAACAGAGAATCACGCGAAAGCGCGGCTGGAGGTGTGCCTTTGGCACAAATTGGTCTATGCGACCGCGTCAATGACGCGTCTGCGTCATGTGGGAGAAACACCTCCCACGCGTCCGCATCACCCACACGACCGCGTGGCCTTGTAAAACCGACGTAAAAAAGGGTGTATGGCCGAAAGTTGAGCTGGAATTGGGTTGGACTCGTGCTAGAAGCACCAGCCCTACCACGCGAACGTGTGCCTCACGCGTCCGCATCATTTTTCAAAATAGGCCATCCACATGATCGTGTCACCCACGTGACCACGTCACCCTAAATTTTGGTAATATGCATATCAAACAGAAAGTTGTGCGTGCGCAAAGCTGCACTTGTGCCAAAAAGCACAAATCAGGTCACGCGATCACGTGATCCACGCGTCCGCGTCACCTGATAATTATCACACACGATGCGATCGCGTGATCCACGCGTCCGCGTCACCTGCGCCGCACAGCTTATCCATATCAGCCAAGATATCTTATTTTTTCTTTCCCAAATCTAAATCTTTTCTTTCACTTCTTATTTCTTTCTTCCTCCTTTCTTACTTTCTTTTTTCTTTTTCCATTGGTGTTAAAATTCTCCTCTTGAACTATTGCATCTTTTCTTGAATTATTCTGGTGCTTCATGACTTGTTTTATTCTGGTTGGGTATTATTATTCATAAGTCAATGCTAATTTTTATAATACTGATATTTCTTTTGCATTGTTATGCACTTACACTATCTTGCATTACCCAAACTCTCTTCCCCATTGTTGCAACTTTTGCACTATTGATATGCCATTTGCTTCTACTGTTTTCTCACTTGCATGTTGTAGGTACCATGTAATTGAGACCATCATTATTTGGCATTAACACCCATATTTTATTTGTTTTCTATCTTTGTTTTTGGGTTACTTTCCTTCATTTTTCTCCTCTTTTAGGATGGCCACCGAGGAAGGGAAAAGGAAGAACTTCTATTTGGGGAGACAAACAAGTCAATCTGCACAATCTATAGAGAAAGGCATCAATTGGAGCAGCCCGTCCACTTGTACATCTTAGCATGCACCGAGGACGGTGCAATCTTTAAGTGTAGGGAGGTCGATACCGATCTCCATGGTTAGTTACTCTTTTATCTCAACACCGATGGTTTATTTTCCTTGTTAGTTGTTGCATTTGCATATTTGTTTGATTTTGTGCATATTTTACCACTTGGTTGAAGTAACATTTTCTTTTTCAAGAAAACTTTTTATAGTATTTCACTAATTTAAATTAAAAAATTTTTGAAAAAACTTGTTTGAAGAAATATTATTTTGGAACATGGTTTATAGCTCGAACACACAAAACTAGTGAGATTTTGAGCCTATTTGATTGGTTGCATCTTATCAACCAATGTTTTATTTTTGGTGTGTGTTTTTCTCTCTAAAATTGTGATCTTTGTCTTGTTTGATTCTATATTTCAATTGTTTAATGTATGCATACACTTATATGATTGAGGCCTTATTTCACTGAGCTTACATACCCATATGGCCTTACCCTTTTATTATCCTTTGCAATCCAATGTTGAGCCTATTATACCCCTTTGTTCTTTACTTTAGCTCATCACTAACTCTAAGCGGAAAATAATAATGTCCTTAATTTGAATCCTTGATTAGCTTAGACTAGTGAAAGTGCTCATGAATTAAGTGTGGGGAAAGTGGGTTTGGAAATGTTTGGTTTGAGAATCGAGTATGTTAGACTTTCTGTGAAAATGCAAAAAATGTTAAGAACATGTTTATGCATTCAAAATGTTAATCATATGCATTGAAAAAAAAAAGTTATTAAGAAAAGAAAAAAAGCAGAAAAATAAAAAGGGGACAAAATGCTCCAATGTAAATGGCAATAGCAATGCATATGTATTGTACTCAAAACTTGGAATGCATAAATATGTAGTAAACGCAGTTAATGGGTAGTTATTGATTTTATATTACATGGATTGTCCTAAGTTAGGTAGAAAGTTTATGTTAATTAAGGATTCAGATTTTAGTCCACTTGGCCAAATACAATCCTACCTTGACCCTAACCCCATTACAACACTTAAAAGACCTCTTGATTTGTGTATTGGTGCATTAAATTTTTGTTGATTGTTAGATGAAGAGCAAGCCATAGAAAGCAATATTAGTAGAGAATTTAGAGAATTGACCCTAGACACTTGAGAGTTAGAATGATATACACTACCAGTAAGGGTTCAGTGCTTAATTCTATGTTCCCTGCTTTCATGAGCTATCTTCTTCTTGGAAGTTATCTGTACTTTATTTTGTGATTTGAATTAGTGAAATCCAGCTTATATTTATTCTTGAAAGATTTATTTACTTTTTCACCAAGTAGGTAGAATCATATTAGCATGTAGTTACATTCACATTCATAGGTTGCATTGCATGAGTCTT
>NC_029775.3:55880884-55881300 GCF_000817695.3 Arachis duranensis | reverse complement strand
AAAAATATCCTATGATTAATAACTTGCTTCCTAAGGACCTTTTAGTTGTATATTTTTATCTTCCTTCATACCATTCGATGCTGTTATCTGTATGTTAAGTGTTTCAAGCTTCATAGGGCAGGAATGGCGTAAGGAATGAAGAGGAAGCATGCAAAAATGGAAGGAACACAAGGAATTGAGGAGATGACCAGCAAGAAGTCACGCGGTCGCATGGCTCACGCGTTGATATATTAGCTAGTTAGTTTAGTTGATTTTAGCTTAATTTCACTCATTTTCTCTAAATAAACAAGTCCTTTTATGAGTTTTGTCTTCATGCATGAGAATACCAAGGAACATGTTGATTCTAGCCAAATTCATGCAAATGATTTAAAGAATACATACATGAATGAGTATGAATGAATCTCATGAAATTTATT
>NC_029775.3:55863586-55864486 GCF_000817695.3 Arachis duranensis | reverse complement strand
AAAAAAAGAAAAAGAAAAAAAAACGTGAAATAGCATATAATGTAGGTAAAATACTAAGTTTGATGTGGCTATCTTTGGAATTAATGCCATAGAGCACTTAGTCACAAACTAAGTTTGGTGTCTTTACTTACATTAATAATGCTAGAAAAAATGGATTAGGGAATCAATTCATAAATTTTAATTGTTAGTTTAGTCAATTTTGCATAGGGATATCATCATAAGTTTTTAGCTATTAATGTCACTTTAAGAATCTTAAGCCTTTGGAATTTTGTTGCAGGAAAAAAAGAAAGAAGTGATGGGGAATCTTGGAAGCATATAATGAAAGAAAGAAAGAAATGATGGAGAATCATGGTGAATGAGGTCACGGATACACAAGGATGGGAAGTCACATGAGTCTTAAACTTTGTGCATTGGAAAGAAGTGAACTTAACATGCATTGGGCACAAGGAAGCATGCTCCCCATGCCATGACCGAGCCTTAAATGCCACTAGAACCATGCACCCTCACCAAAGTTCACTTTAAATACATCAACCACATTCATCAAACCTCATTCTTCATCACTCATTCCTCTACCCCCATAACCTCATTTCATTACCCGAACTCACACTCAACCTCCAACCTATTCCATGCTTCACAAATTCTAGCCTTGAACCTCACCTCTACCCAACAAAACTCTTGGAGCATCACATCTCTCACATAACCGAAACACTCAACCTCCTTCACCATCATTTTCTATTTTCTATAAGTCACCGTGCTCATCTTATACCTCTCTCATTCACAATCATTTTCCTTGTGCTTGAGGACAAGCATTCATCTAAGTTTGGTGTTGGGGAGATTCAACCTTGCAAGTGAATCTCAATGGCCTCATCATCAAGGGATAGGAGAGAAGATGAATTTGAT
>NC_029775.3:55860781-55862945 GCF_000817695.3 Arachis duranensis | reverse complement strand
AAAGGATGGCATGACATAGTGAGGAGATCATTGATGTCCACTTCAAATAATTCTGAGGTAACGGTGAATAGAGCAATAATGATCCATTGTATAATGAAAGGAGGGGAAATCAATGTTGGAGACATTATAGCCAAGAACATCATTGAAATAGCTCAAAAGGTCAAACAGGACAGCTGGCTAGGATATCCTAGTACTATTCTTCGCTTATGTGAAGAAGCTAGAGTGCCTCTGGAAGAATTTGAAGAAACTGACGTGGTCTCTATTGGAAAACCTCTCACCAGGGAAAGGTTGGAATTTGTCACCACAACCCAATTGGAAAGGCAACCTTTAGCAAGAAGGAAGAAAAGGAAAGAAGTAAGACAAGAGGAGGAGCCTCAAGAAATGGAAGAACCTCATACCTTGAACATGAACCAACTCCAAGCCGCCTTGGAAGGGATTTTTGGGCAATATTCACAAATTCAAAGAAGCCAAGAGGAACAAGCACAACAACAAAGGGACCTTTGGCAGTTGATGGACCAACAAAGAGGGGTTCAAGTTCAATGGATGAACCAACAAAATGAGTACCAAGCACACATGATGGAGTTACAACAAGAACAATATGCCAAGATGCAGGAAGCCATCAACAATTCAACTATGGAACATGAAAAAGCCATGGAGAAAGTGATACAAGAACAAGCTCAACTAAGGATAGAGCAAGCTCAGCAAAGAGAACTTCTCCATAGGTTGGATGCTAGACATAATGCATTTCACAAAGATTTCAATGAAAGCAGAATGTTCAGGGAAGCCAGGCACAAGGACAGACTTGATTATGACATATGCACCCAAGAAAAGCTCAGTTACCTCTGTTCCACTCCCCCATTACTCAACCCACAAATCAAAACATTTAATGAAGCTCGCAAGATATTTGAAGAGCAGGAACTAGCAAGGGTGAGATTCAATCAACAGAGGCTACAGGAGACAATGATAAGCTCAGGAATTTGGCAAAAAGAAGATCCAAAGGGGAATTCAACAACAAAGCAACAAGGAGAGCTAAGAAGTAAAAAGAAAGAAGATCCAAAGGGAGATTCAACAACAAAGCAACAAGGAGAGTTAAGAAGCAAAAAGAAACAAGATCCAAAGGGCAAAGGAAAGCAAGGAGAATCAAGCAAAGAAAAAGGGACATGAAGACTAAAGGTGGTGAAGTTCCTATGTTTTTCTTTATGTTTTATTAAATAAAGAAGATGTATGTCTGAAATATGGTATACCTTCTAGGATGCATTTTCTTTATGAAGCATTGTCTTTTATGTTGCCCATTCCATGCATCACCACTCACAGATTTGGAATGGTTGCTTGTCTTTAATACTTTTACTTGTCATTGGAATAAAAGATGTAGTTTGAGCAAGAACAGAGAGAAATCTAGCTTAAAAAGGATCATGTTGTCCCATAAGAAAAGTGCTAGTATATTTATTGTGAGAGAATCAAGGTTCAATGAACTCAAAAGAATGCTTACTATACAAAACTAGTTTGGTTAAGGATCACAAAGACTTTAACAGTAAAAGCACAAATAACCTTGACAATAAAGAAAATAGAGCACAAAGAATGAAAGGCTAGGCATCAATGACAAAATTTGGATATGTGTCTGTGGTGATTGATGTTAAGAGACATACTTGGGCCAGTAAATCCGAGGGGTGCTTCATCACCCGATAACTTGAGTTAACTAACTCGGGATTATCGATTGAAAACCCACAATCAAGAGTAGCTCTATAACAGAACATTTAGCAACCCAAAGAGGTGCTAGACACCACTATCCAAACAAAATTTCAATGTTATATGCCTGTGACTGAATGTGTTAAGGAAAGAGGCTTGAGTTAGTAAATCTTTAAGAGTGTCTCAACACTTAACAACTTGAACCAACTGGTTTGGGATTGTTGATTGAAAGCTTATGCTAAAGAGCCGCCTTAAGACAAGATTTCGAGCTCATTTAAAATGAAAAAAAAAGAAAAAAAGAAGAGAAGCATCAAGGAAAGAATGGTTCAAGGGTCATGTGCTAAAGTATAAAAGAAGTCTAGTGAAGTTAACCAATCTAGTATTGAAGCAAGCATTTTAATTGAAAAAGTTGAATAGTTGTATTCAATTACAATAAATTAATGACCACACAAGTGAGGATGACATGCTCAATGAAAAA
>NC_029775.3:55829424-55858195 GCF_000817695.3 Arachis duranensis | reverse complement strand
CTCTACACTTAGTTTAATTTTTGTTAATGGCATTTGTTGTTGAGATTGGAGCTATGATTCACTAAACCCCTTTCATAGGGGGAGGAGCTCTGTTGGTTTGAATGAATTGGTGAACCCATCTTCTCTTTCTCAATTTTAGTGGTTGATCTAAAGAGGGAACTCTTGCTCTTCATAGATTCAACCACCATCGAGAGAGGGGTTAATCTACATGAATTATGTGGTGAATTTGAGGAATGAGCCACATAATTCAGTTTAGAGTTCATCCTTTCATGATTTCCTCAATCAATATACCTTGGTTAGTATGTGAGATGTAACTCTCCTTGGTTGAGATTTTGGAAATTGTGTGGCTGGATTAAATTTGATCTTCATCTCTTCTCATTAACAATTAGATCACGAGAGTGGCAATTGGCTATGTTGAGAGAGATTGAATCACCAAGAGATTGGGATTCAATCACCCATTTGCCATGGATCTATACCCATAATTGAGAAGGATTTGACTAACATCAATTCATGAAAACTAACATCTCTAATCCCTAATGATCCTCTCTATCATTAATTCTCATTTCTCTTGCTCTAGTTATTTGATTACCCATTTCCCAATCCCTTTCTACATTCTGTCTATTTACTACTCTTGTTATTTACATTCTGTTCATCTACTTCTTGCCATTTACTCTTATGTTCTTTAAATTTCTGCACCCTTTAATTCCTTGCCATTTATCTTTGATGTTATTTAAGTTTCTTGCAATTTAAGTTTCAGTTATTTACTTCCATTTTATTTCTATATTCTTGTTCTTAATTGCCATTTAAATTCCTGTCATTATGTTCAAAAGTCACATTGCTCATAAAATCAAAAATCATGTTAGCTTGACTAAACTTACCATTTAACTAAAGTTGCTTAATCTACCAATCCTCGTGGGATCGACCTCACTCTTTGTGAGTCTTATTACTTGATACGACCCGGTATACTTGCCGGTTACACGTAAATTCTAATTTTTACGTATCAACCGCGCAAAATAGAAGGAATTATCGTGATGCGCTCAAGTGCCTGACGTGACCGTGCGGATTGGAAGCTGGACGAACGACGTGAAAGCGTGGACGACGTGCACGCGTGGTACGAGAAATGCTGAGTGACACGAACGCGTGGATGACGCGGATGCGTGACGTGCGTGATCTGCAGAATTACAGAAGTCATTGGCACAGATTCCTGGCCGCATTTCAACCCAGTTTTTGGCCCAGAAACACAAATTAAAGTCAGGGAACATGCAGAGACTCAGGACATCAATTCAATCATTACTCACAGTTTTATGTTTTAGATGTAGTTTTTAGAGAGAGAGGTTCTCTCCTCTCTCTTAGGATTTAGGATTAGGATTTCTATTAGGATTAGGATTGTTTGTTCATACCAGGTTCAATAATTTATGTTTCTCTTCTATTTTTGTTTACTCTGAAGTTTTTATTTGCACTTGATTTATGTTGCCCAATTGGCTTATGAGCTTTTCCCTGTTAGAATTGACATCTCCATTCAATTTAATTTGAGGTATTCCAGATATTTATGATTTTAATTTAGCTTTCTATATTCTTGGCTTTGGTTAGGTAATTGGTAACACTTGAGTTGTCAAACTCAGCAGTGGTTGAAATTGGTAGATTACTGATTGATCTGGATTGCTCTAAAGCTAGTCTCTCCACAGGAGTTGACTAGGACTTGAGGATCAAGCTAATTAGTCCACTTGACCTTCCCTTGTTTAATAAAGGATAACTAAGTGGGATTAAAACCCAATTCTCATCACACCTGATAAGGATAACTAGGATAGGAATTCCGATTCTAATACCTTGCCAAGAGTTTATTTTATCGTTACTATTTTATTTTTCTTATCATTTAACATACTTATTCCTTACTTTCAAAACCCCCAATTTACAAGACTCATAACCAATAATAAGAATATACCTCCCTGCAATTCCTTGAGAAGATGACCCGAGGTTTAAATACTTTGGTTATCAATTTTATCAGGGGTTTGTTAGTGGTGACAACCAATTATTTGTACGAAGGGATTTTCTATTGGTTTAGAATCTATACTTACAACGTGACTATATTTTTATAAAATTCTTTACTAGCAAAAATCCTAACGTCAAGCTCATTGAGGACAAAACACAGAGAACATTCACTGCAAATGGCCAAAGACTCAAGAATTACCTGGGGGACTCACTGGATGAAAGGAGAGTGAGCTACCACCTCAACTAAAAAGGGAGGAACGTCAAGCTAGTGACGATAAAGAAGCGCTGGTTGGGAGGCAACCCAACGCTTTATATCCTTTTGATTTATTGCTTTATTAGAAGTAGATTGTGAATATTAGCCTAGGAAGTTAATTTCAGTTTTGATAGTTAAGATAGCTTTGTGAGTTGACTTGTCTCCTATTTTTGGAAGTGCAGTTGGATGAAAGCATTTACTGATGATGATAAGTGATTGGGCTAAGAACTAGCTAAAGAGCTAAGTTTGATGTGGCCACTCACCAACTTGATCTAGGCTTACAACCATTTGGATAAATTAAATTTTTAAGGAGTAAGCCCAAAGATTAAGTTTGGTGTGGCCACGACCATACGAGAATCAATCAGCAAGCCCAATACCACTAAATTTGGAAGTATTTAATACATTGGTGGAGGCTTGAATGGGAATTTTAATGTGTTCAGGGGAGATTAGAAGCAAAGAATGTGAAAGGATTGGAATTACTTCTTCCCCATGAACACATTAAAAACCCAATGATGAACCCAATTTATTGAGATGTAAATGAATTAAGTTTGGTGTCCCAAGGGACACCCATCAGTTGCAACTTCATTCACTATCATTGAAAAGGAATGTGGAGGATCATTTTGTCATTACTGACGGGGTTTTTGGTTTCTTTTTTTTCAGGAGATTGAATGGGGCCCACTTGATAGATAACAAGGAGGTCAAAGTGTACTTACACTTTGGAACTCAACATATTTAGAGGGCACAGTGGGATAAGGGTTGGCGCCTCTTCCCACGCTAGGCGCCACTCCCCAAGTGGAAAACATTGAATTCCCTTCTTTTCCCACCATTCGAACCACACCCTTCACTCCTATAAATCCCCTACCTTTCCCATTCCCTCCCACTTCAGAACCCATTCGATACACAAAACAAACTCACAGAGACCTTTCTTTTATTTTTCTTTTCTTTTTTCATTCTTCTTTCTCTCTATCTTTCTACTTGATTGGGACAATCAAGTGCTAAGTTTGGTTTGGGGCAAAACTTTGTTTTACTTGTGTTTCTTTGCAACACTCCATTAATATCTCAGAACCCTCAAACACCCTCTCTCTCTCTCCACCCAATGGCACCACCAATATCCTCAACCTCAAAGAAAAAAAGACCAAAGAACCAACCTCAGGTTCCTCAAGCTCAAACTTCAATGAGTACAAATTCCTCTCAATATTCAACCAAAACCAATTCTATGGTTGGGTGAGTGAAAGGGAGATCATCCCAGAGGTCGGCTTCCAACTAGGACGGAATGAGCACCTTGAGATCAACATTGAGATCAACAACAGGGGCTGGGCACTCTTCTGCAACCCACCAAAGAAAGTGGTAGAATGAGTGGTAAGGGAGTTTTATGCCAATGCCATGCCACAGCTAGGGCAAACTTATGGGTATATTAGCTGTGTGAGGGGGAAGTCCATTGACTATAGTCCCTCTAACATAGAAAGGGTGCTGATGGTGAAAAGGATCAACTCCATTCGGAGTTATGAGGAGAGGACGAACAACCAGACCCAGGATTTGATGAAATCCTAAATGAAATCTATGTACTAAATGTGCAGTGGATCAATGACAAAGATGGAAAATCCAACCAGCTGAGGAGAAGGGACTTGACCCCCAAGCTAGGGGGTGGTTAGACTTTGTGAGAAGATCTTTGATCCCTACATCAAACACATCTGAGGTGACCAAGGAGAGGGCTATACTTATATACAGTATAATGAAGGGAGAGGACGTAAATGTTGGGGAGTTGATTGCCAACAACATCAACAAGATACTGAAAAGTACTAACGAGAGCACAAGATTGGCATTCCCCAACATCATACAAGAGCTATGTGATGACGCTGGAGTTGAGAAGGTGATTGATGAGGTGTTGGTGAAGCAAGATAAGCCTATAACTACCAAGAAGATGGCCAAGGTGTTGGCCGTCAATCCACTTCAAAGGACTAGAGAGCATAGAGCTCATGCTCATGTGCCACAACCACAACAACGAGAGGAAGAGGAGGCAAAGGAGCAACCACAATTTTTGGCACTTCAACCACCACCGTACCAATAATACCAATAATTTCCTGAAGGAATGAACTGGGAACAGCTGCAAGGGGACGTGCACCAATGAAAGGGAGACCTGCATCAATTGAGGGAAGATGTCAACCAATTTTAAAGTAGCCAAAGGGAGCAATGGAACCAAGTGAATGAGAAAATACACAACCTCCAAGGAAGTTTTGAGCAAGCAAGGAAGGAGCAGCAAGAGGAGTTCGATTGGAGTGAGGTGCGAAGTGCACTTAACAAGGTGGTGGAGTAAAACAAATGGCAGTAGAGGAACCTTGCTGAATTCAGGCATCTCTATGATGCCCGGGCCATTTCAAGGAGACAATATGATATCAACACACAAGTGAAGCTGAATCACTTGTGTAATGCTGTGCCCACCATCAACCCCGGATACCCAATTTTCATGCAAGGGCTAGAGGAATTGAGTGTTAGACAAGAGGAGATCCTAGCTAAGCAAAAGAAGGATGAAAGAGATTATGTGGTAAGCCTGGGATTTTGGAAGCCCAAGGACAAGAAAGCACAAGAAGGATCCTCCAAAAAGGATGGAGATGACTCCTCCCCCTCCAAGAAGAAGGACAAAGGCAAGGGGCCAATGAACTAAAAGAGCTGCATAAGGTTGTTGAGTTCCATAGTTGACATTTCCCAAATTTCTGAATTCTGTTTAAGTTTTTGTCTGTTCACTTTATAATAATGTTAGGATAGTTTATGTTTTATTTTGCTTGAAGTCTTTTGTGAGTCCTTTAATATGCAAGAAAGAAAAAACAATGATAACTGGAGTCTTTATTTACATCAATAAAGTAAAGTTTATCTCCATAAGAATTGTTGTGAGTATGTAAGAACAAGAGTAAATGAGACTAAGTCCAAGAAAGCTTATTCAAAAGAACTAAGGAACAAAAGGCTAAGTGAAGAACCTTGAATGAAGTAAAAAGAAAATGAGTCATGAAAGATAACTAGTCCTAGAAGGCATGATAAGTAGAAGTTGAAGGGTGTTCCTTGAATATATATAGAACCAAGAAGTAGTAAGCAACAAAGACCCAAGGCTCTGAGCGTCAACTACTAGGGAGGGAAGAGAAACAATGAAAAACTCAAAAAGAGTTAGAAATCGTAGTAGATGCTTGTGGTGAAGATGTGTCAAGAAGAGGCCTGGGCAAGTAAATTCTCAGGGGTGTTTCAACACCTAGCACCCTAATGCCAATTGGCTTGGGAGTGTTGATTGAAAGCCCAACTAAAGGGTTGTCTTGAGACAAAACACTTAGAGTCGTGGTCAATAAATAGAAAAGAAGCACAAAAGAGGAAGAAAAAAAAAGAGTTAACCCCTACTACTTCAAGGTGACAATCAATAAAAAGGACCCCTAAGACACATACTTGGAAAAACCCTTAAGGATCTAGGAGCTCTTTGTGATATTCAAAGCATTCATGCATGTGTTGAGCACTTAGTCCAATTCTTAGTTATATTGCATCCATTCAAGGTCAAGTCTCAATTCACCAAAAAGACCACTCACATTGATTTGCTTGGGACAAGCAAAGCTTAAGTTTGGTATTGTGATGACTTACATCATCTACCTTTTTTCTTACATAAAAAGGACCATAAAAGAGGCATATTCTCATTTGATTATTGCAATTCATGCCTTAATTGATGAATATCATAGTACATTGCTTTGAAATGAGTTTGTGATGAATTTCAGGTGGAGAAGACATCAAAAATGGGAAAGAAAACAACAAAATAAGTGGGGCGTGTGAAGCAGGTGTGCCACTTGGAACAAATGCCACAAAAATGTATTGGCGTGGGATGCCAGAAGCTGGGCGTGGCACGCTGGTACAACATTCTAGAGAGCAAAAATGAAGACCATCAAAGGGGCGTGGAACCCAGAAGCAGGGCGTGGCACGTCAATTCGTTACTAGAAGAACATCACTATGGCGTGCCACTTTGTGTCGAAGGCGTGGCATGCCAGCCACAGAGTTCACTTGGGCGTGCCACTTGAGGACCAAGGCGTGGCATGCCAAACCTATGAGACCCACAATTGAATGGCCGTGCCACTTGAGTAACAAGGCGTGGCACGCCAGTGAACAAGGAGACAATGCAAAAGCCGGGCGTGTCACTTGGTATCGAAGGCCTGGCACGCCAGCTCAAGAAGTCCCACTAAGGCGTGCCACTTGAGTGATGAGGCGTGGCACGCCATCACCTAAAGAGGCCAAATAAAGCTGGGCGTGCCACTTGGTATCGAAGGCATGGCACGCCAGCTCAATCATCTCACTTTGGCATGCCACTTGGTAACATCTAGGTGTGGCACGCCAACCTCTGGGACCATGACAAATGAAGGGCGTGACACGCCAATCTCATGGCGTGGCACGCTGGTAGTGCTTTTTAGAGGAGGAATTAAAGGTCCAGTGAACTCAGGCGTGCCACTTGGGAGATGAGGCGTGGCACGCCAGCAAGATGATGGAGCAAATGAAGGGCGTGACACACCAGTCTCATGGCGTGGAATGCAGGTTGTATTTTCCAGAGAGGAAGAAGAGGAGCCAATGAACTCAGGTGTGCCACTGGGATGACGAGGCGTGGCATGCCATCAAGAGTGTGAAGCTTTAAGAAAGGCATGGCACGCCAGACCCTGGGCGTGCCACGCTGGTACAAATTTCCATAAGCATGGAAATAAGGAAGATGACATTGGGCGTGCCACTTGGTGTCGAAGGCGTGGCACGCCAGGTTACTTGGTGATTTAAAATGTCCTGGGCGTGCCACTTTGGCTCGAAGGCGTGGCACGCCAGGGGTTAAACAGAGGACGGCGTGCCACTTGAATGAAGAGGCGTGGCACGCTAAATTTTCTTCACTTTTGTAATTTTCCTTTATTTTCTAGATCTAGGAGTAGTATAAATACCCTTGGAAGTATTGAAAAAGGGGAAGCAAGTCACAGAGTTTAGTTTTGGGGATTTCACTTTTACTTTCCACACTTCATCTCTTCCATCTTTTGTACTTTCTCTTTGAGCTATGAGTATCTAAATTCCCTCTCATTGAGAGAGGGAGCTCTATTGTACTTGATGGATTAATGATAGTAAATTTCTTTTTCTCTTCATCTTCTCTTTGATTTGCTAGAAGGAATTTTGATTTTCATGCTTTGTGTTCAATTAACTTGGAAAAGAGATTGAATGCAAAATGGGTTTCATGGGAACCTTGGAAAAGGAAACATGAAACCATGCTAGAAATCCCTTCTCACACTTAAGTAGAATCTGGGTTTTAGTGTTTGGATATGGTGACATACAATCCTCCCTCTACTTGGACCTATGATGATGTGTGGTATAATCAGGGACCAATCATATCTCTCTTCATGAGCAATTAGACCAAGGAATTGGCTATTGATCAAGATCTGAGAGATTGAGTCACCAAGGGATTGGGGCTCAATCAATCATGATTGACTTGCCTTATTCACTAAGAAAATGCATGAAACTACCCTAGAAAAGTAAAGAAAAAAGGTCAGTGAAACTGGCCTAGATGCCCTGGCATCAGGTTGGTATGGAGGATATGGGTTAGGATCATATGGAGGTAAATGGTGATATCGGCCTTGTGAGTGAGGTTGATAACAATGTTGAGGGATTAGGTTATGTGCATATAATGATTATGGTTGACAACCACAATGAGGGTCATCACACACATTAGGTTGGTATGCATCAAGAGTTGGATTATACCCATAAGAAGCCAGAGGAGGTTATTGCCAAGAAGGTTGTCCATAAGCTTGGGGCTCCTCCCACCTTGGATCTCCAAATCCATGATGCATATCCTCATTGTAGCTTCCATTTCCATCTCCTACAACGTAGTTGTAACCAAACTCATAGCCAAAGTGGTGAGAATTCATAGCAGCAAATAAAAATAAAAGCTAACAAAAATAAGCAACAAAGTCCTAAACCTAACAAAAACTAACAAACAAGCAAAAGGGCAAACATATTCACATATTCACAATAGCCAATAACTTCGTTGTAAGCATAGTTTCAAACCAACTAATAACTCTCAGTCAAATTTAAAAGATTGGTTGTCACAAGTACAAACCTCAATGAAAATTAACCGAAGTATTTAAACCTCGTGTTGTCTCACAAGGAATTGCAATGAAGTGATCAATTATTGGCTATGAAGAAACAAGAGGGGTTTGATTTGATAAAAGGGACAAGAAAATAAATGGCAAGAAAAGTAGATTAAATAACTAAAGAGAACAAGTAATAAAGACAGACATTCATGGGAAAGATTGAGAATATAGGCTTTCTATACTAGTCACTCATAACAATAATTAACAAGAGCTTATCTTATTTCGTCAACTCCAACAATAGAAGAAGGTATGATGTTATCTTCACAAGAGTGAAAGTCAAATAAGACTAGTTAATATCAATTCAAAAGTCCTAATCAACTTACTAATTGGATTAGCAAGAGATTATAGTCAATGGAAATAATTTTAACTAACAACTCTAGATCACCAATCTAAATTGGGTATTGATGACTCAAGAGCACCTAATTCCTCTTTCCAAGCCAAGAATGGTAAAAAGTATACTCTAACATCCAACCAAGCATTTTGTCAAACACTCAGAAGGCATTAAAGGAAAGCATAATAAATTGCAAGGAAAGATAAAATCTACACTACCCAATGCAAGAAAAGTAAAATTAACAACTCAATTCAACAATAAAATGAACATAAAACATCAATTTGCATAAAAAGAAATCCAAATCCAACACGAACATACATAAAACTATAGAGAGGAATAAAAGAAAAATTAACACTACAAACTAAGAGAATGGAAGTGTAGAAACAAGAAATTGTAAAGGAGACAAGATGAAAACAAGATATTAACCCTAGATCTAAGATGCAAAGTATGCTAAGAATCCTAATTCTAGAGAGAAGAGGGAGCTTCTCTCTCTAGAAAACTAACCTACAGGATGCTAACCTACAACTAATCGCTCCCCCTTTGTCCAAGCTTGAATTCTGCATGAAATAGCCTCAAGAATGAGTTGGATTTGGGCCTGGGCAACTCAAAAATCGCCCCCAGCAAATTCACTTTAATGAAGTCACGTGCGAGCTGTGACGCATACGCATGGGTCACGCATACGCGTCGCTTGGCATTTTACTTTCCACACGTACGCATTGCTTTGCGACTTCATCTCCACGCGTGCGCGTATGTGATGAGTTCTAATTCACACCCCATTCAAAAATTGGTGAATTAGTTCTTTTGGCAAGCGCACCAAAATTATTGCCAAGTAATAACCCACAGTGGAGTGGGATCGTATCCACAGAGATTGGCAAATTCAAGCAGTTTTAATTGGTTAACGAATTTGTCAAGCGGATCAATAAGATTGTGAAGTGTAGAATTGTAAATGACATAAATGTAAATGACTAGAATATAAAGAAAAGCATAAAAGTGCAGAAATGGAAATTGCAGAATGTAAAGTGCTGAATCATAAATGACTTGAATGTAAATGGGAGTGGGGAATTGCTAAATGTAAAAATTAAGCTGTAAAGAATTGGATAGATAAGAATGGGAAAGTTCATTGAGATTGGGAGATGTTGTCTCTTTGGATCAAATCTAGCTTATATCCTCTTCAATCATGCAACTCATTGACCTCTTGGCAATCATGATTGATTGAGCCCCAATCCCTTGGTTACTCAATCTCTCAGATCTTGATCAATAACCAATACCTTGGTTTAATTGCTCATAAAGAGAGATATGCTTGGTCCCTGATTATACCACACACCCTTATAGGTCCAGGTAGGGGGAGGATTATATGTCACGTATCCAAACACCAAAACCTAGATTCTACTCAAGTGTGAGAAGGGATTTCAAGCATGGTTTCATGTTTCCTTTCCCAAGGTTCCCATGAAACCCAATTGCATTCAATCTCTTTCCCAAGATAATTGAACACTAAGCATTAAGAACGAAATTCCTTCTAGCAAATCAAAGAGAAGATGAAGAGAAGAAGAATTTCACTATTATCAATCCATCAAGTACAACAGAGATCCCTCTCTCAATGAGAGGGAAGTTAGCTACTCATAGCTCAAAAAGTACTCAAAAGTGAAGTTTAAAAGTGGATCTAAAACTGACTGCTTAACCCCCTTATTCAGTACTCCTTGGGGGTATTTATACTACTCCAAGTAAAATAAAAGAATTACAAAAGTGAAAAGGGCAAATTACATTTTGGAGGGAAAAGAAAACACTCAATAAACGTGACTTCTTGGAGCTGGTGTGTGGCTGGCGCTTTACTGGCGTGTCACGTGCCCTTCATTTCTAGCTTGGTGTGCCACGTCCAATCCTTCAAGTGGCATGCTCATCTCTCTATCAACCTTGGCGTGCCATGTCTTCGAACTCAAGTGGCACGCCCTTTGCCTTTTTCCACTTTTATTTGCCTTTGGAAACTTCAACTGGCATGCCACGCCTAAGGTCTGGCGTGCCACGCCCTTGCTCTATGCTTGGCTAAGATTTTCTGGAAAGTTGCACTAGCGTGGCACGCCCAGGGTCTGGCGTGCCATGCCCCTTTGTGAGTGAGTGGTTCCTCTGTTTGGCAAGCCATGCCACGAACTCAAGTGGCACGCCCCAATGCTTCTTTGCCCTTTGAATCACACTGGCGTGCCGCGCCTGGTTGCTCAAGTGGCATGCCTAAGTGAAGAATGGTGAATGGCGTGCCACGCCTTCGATACCAAGTGGCACGCCCCATGTAATTAGCCTCCTTCATCCTCTCTGGAAACTTGTACCAGTGTGCCACGCCTGAAGGCTGGCGTGCCACACCCATAACCTTGCCTTGATTCCAGTGGTTGGCGTGCCATGCCTCAGCTTCAAGTGGCACACCATAGTGAGATGCTTGGGTTGGCATGCCACGCCTTCAATACCAAGTGGCACACCTAAGTGAGATTGAGAGGTTGGCGTGCCACGCCTTTGACTTCAAGTAGCACGCCCAGTCTTTAGTTGCCTTCAGCTCCTTATCTGGATTATTGTACCATGAATTTGTGCACTTTTCAAGGTTGGCGTGCCACGCCTGGGTTCTCAAGTGGCACGCCCAAGTGACTTCTTCGAGCTGGCGTGCCATGCCTTCGACACCAAGTGGCACGCCATTGTGGAGGTTCTTCTTGAGATGGTGAGTTGGCGTGCCACACCCCTTTACTCAAGTGGCACGCCCATAGTAGTTGATGGGTCAGGTGTGCCACGCCCAACCTAGCGTGCCACGCCCCTTTTGTCTCCTCCATTTTGCTCTTTGGAATTTTGTACTAGCGTGCCACGCCCAGTCCCTGGCGTGCCACGCCCATATGCATGCTTGGACTTCTTCTCTGGACTTTAGTACTGGCGTGCCATGCTTAGCTCCTGGCGTGCCACGCTAGTGCATTTTTGTGGCATTTGCTCCAAGTGGCATGCCAGTTTCACACGTCCGGCTTCTTGTTTGTCTTCTACCCATTTTTGATGCCTTTTTCACCTGAAATTCAGCACAACTCATCTCAAAGTAGTGTACCATAATATTCATCAAATAATACATGAATTGTACTAATCAAATGAGACTTATGCTCTTTTATGGTATTCTTTATGCAAGAAAGAAGGGTAGATGATGTAAGTCATCACAACACCAAACTTAAGCTTTGCTTGTCCCAAGCAAATCAATGTGAGTAAACCTTTATATCTTGAGGCATTGGCTTCGAATGATTGTAATACAACTAGGAGTAAAACTAAGTGTCCAACACATGTATAAATGTTTTAATTGTCATGGAAAGCTCTTGGATTCTTGAGGGTTCAGGAGTCCTTTCTATTGATTGTCACCTTGAAGTAGTAAGGGTTGTTTTGCTTTCTTGACCACAACTCTAAGTGTTTTGTCTCAAAACAACCCTTTAATTAGGCTTTCAATTAGCACTTCCAAACCAGTTGGTTTTAGGGTACCGGGTGTTGAGACACCCCTGAGAATTTACTTGCCCAGGTCTCTTCTTGACACATCTTCACCACAAGCATATACTAAGATCATTAATTCTTTTTGAGCTTTTTAATGTTTCTTTTTCTATCCCAGTAGTTGATGCTCAGAGCCTCGGGCCTTTATTGCTTACTACCTCTTGGTTCTATGGATATTCAAGGAACACCCCTTAGTCTTCCTTTGTTATACCTTCTAGGACTAGTTTCTCTCCATGACTCATTTTCTTTTTAGTTCATCCAAGGTTCTACACTTAGTTTCTTGTTTCTTAGTTTGTTTGATGATCCCTCTTAGCCTTGGTCTCTTTTATTGTTTTTGCACAACTCACAGTAACTCTTATGGAGACAAGCTCTACTTTTTTTAAGTTGAAATGAAGACTTGAAATACATGGCATTTTCTTTCTTGTAAAAAAAAAAACTCATAAAGACTTCAAACAGGAATTAAAACTAAGCATAAAACATAAACTATCCTAGCATGATTATTTAAGAAGTAAATAAAGCAAAGGCTTAAGCAGAATTCAGAAATTGGAAAGTGTCAACCATGGGACTCAACAACCTTGAGCAGCTTCATCTTTAGTTCATTGGCCCCTTCCCATTGTCCTTTTTCTTGGAAGGGGATGAGCCACCTTCACCTGGCTTGGAGGAACCTTCTTGAGGTTTGGTATCCTTGGGCTTGGGCTTCCAAAATCCTAATCTCCTTATGTAGGATTTCACATTCTCCTTGTGTTGGTATGCTATTTCTTCTTGCCTTGAGCTGAGTTCCTCAAATTTCTACATATAGGTAGGGTAATTGGGGTTAATGTTAGTCACTGCATTGCACAGGTAGCTCAACTTTGTTTGTGCATAGCAATCACATTCCCCTCTCGCTACAGTCCTTGCTTCATAAAGGTGTCTGAATTCTGCAAGACTCTCCATTTATTGTAATTGTTGTTCCAGAATTATTCCTAGGCTGCCTTGCATCTCTCCCCAGTTAATCTGATATTACTGCTCCTTGAAGTTCTCAAAGCCTCCTTGGAGTTGCTGAATGTTCTGGTTGACTTGGCTCCATTGTTGTTGCTGAGTCTCCTTGAGTTGATTGACATCTTCCCTCAAGTGGTGTAGGTCTCCCTTCATTTGGTGTACATCTCCTTGCAATTGCTCCCAGTTGAATCCCTCTGGAAATTGCTGATATTGGTAGTGTGGTGATGGTTAAAGTGCCAGGAGGTGAGGTTTCTCTTCTGCCTCTTCCTCTTCTTGTTGTTGTTGTGGTTCATGAGCATGAGCTCTTCGTTCTCTAGCCCTGTTGAGTGGGTGGACAGCCACCACTTTGGCCATCTTTTTGGCAGTTATGAACTTGTCTTGCTTCACAAGCACTTCATCAATGATCTTTTCAAATCCAGCCTCATCACATAGCCTCTATATAATGCTGGAGAATGCCAACCTTGTGTTGTCACTGGTGCTTTTCAGCACTTTGTTAATGTTGTTGGCGATCATCTCCTCCACATTGATGTTTTCTCCTCTCATGATGCTGTAGATGAGCACAGCTCTCTCCTTGGTCACCTCTGAAGTGTTGGATGTGGGGATTAGGGACCTCCTCACAAATTCTAGCCACCTTCTAGCTTGTGGGCTCAAATCTCTTCTCCTCAATTGGTTGGGTATCCCATCCTTGTCATTTATCCAACGAGCATTCATCACCCAAATTTCATTCAGGATCTCCTCAAACCCAGGGTCTTGCTGCTTCATTCTCTCTTCATAGCTCCGAGTGGAACTTGTCCTCTTCACCATTAGCATTCTTTCTATGCTAGAGGGGTTGTAATCAATGGACTTCCCCTTACATAGCTAATGTAGCCATAGTGTTGTCCTGGTTGAGGCACTGCGTTGGCATAGAATTCCCTCACCAAGCTTTCTACCACTTTCCTCGGTGGGTTGCATAGAAGTGACCAACCCCTATTGTCGATCTCAATGTTGATTTCAATATGCTCATTCCTCTCTAGTTGAAACCCAACTTCTGGAATGATTTTTCTATCACTCACCCAACTATATAATTGATTTTGGTTGAATGTGGAGAGGAACTTGTAGTTATTAAAAGAGCTTGAGGATCCAGAGGTTGGTTCCTTGGTTTTTCTTTTCTTTGAGGGTGAGCTTTTTGGTGGTGCCATTAGGTTGGGAAAGTGTGCTTGAGGTTGTAAAAAAATGGGGGTTGAAAGAAAGAGAAGGCAAAATAAGGTTTTGCTCCAACACCAAACTTAGGACTTGATTGTCCCAATCAAGAAAAAAAAGAAGAAAGTAGGGGATGAGAAATAGTAGAAGATGAAAAAAGAAGCGAAGGTGATGGGTGTGTGGGTTGTTGAAGTGGGAAAGGAGATGGGGGGTGAAGCTTTTATAATGGGTGAATGGTGTGGTTCGAAGGGTGGGAAATAAAATGGGTTAAATGTTTTCCCTCTTTGGGGAGTGGCGCCTAGCGTGGAAAGAGGTGCCAACTCTTTTCTCACAGTGTCTTCTGCATGTGCCGAGTTCCAAGGTGCAAGTACACTTTGACTTCCTTGCTTTGTGAGTTGTTTACCATGTGGGCCCCATCTTCTCTCCTAAAATTGAAACTGAACCCATTAGTAATGACAAAAGAACCCCTTCACATTCCTTCTCATCAAGAATGAATTAGATTGCAACTGATGGGTGTCCTTTAGGACACCAAACTTAATTCTTTGGCATTTTAATACATTGGTTTCATCAATGTGTATTTAATGTGTTCATAAGAGTGGAATAACATCAATCTTTTCATTTTCTTTTGATTCCAATTCCTCTGAACTCATTAAACCACGTTCATGTTTTTACCTAACGCATTAAGTGCTTTCAAATTGGGTGACTTAGGCTGCTATGTGATCCTTGGTGGTGGCCACACCAAACTTAATCTCTGGGCTTACTCTTCAAAATCAAACTATTAATTGTTTGTAAGCCTATATTAAGTGGGTGAGAGGCCACACCAAACTTAGCACTTTAGCTAATTCTCAGCCCATTCACTCATCATTAGTTATGCATTCATGAAGTTGCAATTCCCAAATAGAAAGAAATAAGAGAGTGTAAAAAAAATCTAGTTATAAAAGCTAATATCAAACTTTCTAATCTACAATTGTAAACTAATCCTAATTACTGAAAATTAAACTATCTAAAGCAACAAAATTTAAAATACTTCTAAGAAAAGCAATTAAATAAAAAAGGATAAAGTGTTGGGGTGCCTCCCAACTAGCGCTTCTTTATTGACATTAGCTTGACATTCCTTCATCTTTAGCTGAGCTTATAGCTCGCTCTCTGCTCCTCCAAGGAGCCTCCCAAGTAGTGTTTGAGTCTATGGCCATTGAAAGAAAAGGTTCTCTGAGTCTTGTCCTCCATGAGCTCCACATGACCATAGGGAAACACTTTGAGTATGGTGAAAGGTCCTGACCATCGAGACTTAAGTTTTCCAGGGAAGAACTTGAGTCTTGAGTTGTAGAGTAACACCTTCTGTCCTTCAATGAACTCCCGTCTTGCTATCTTTTGGTCATGCCACCTTTTTGTGTTCTCTTTGTAGATTTTTGCATTCTCATATGCTTGATTTCTAAACTCTTCCAGCTTATTGAGTTACATTAATCTCTTTTCTCCAGCAGCTTGCTCATCATAGTTTAACATTTTTAGGGCCCAAAATGCTCTATGCTCAAGTTTAACTGGTAAGTGACAAGCCTTTTCATATACCAATTGGTATGGAGACATCCCAATGGGAGTCTTATAGGCTGTTCTGTAGGCCCACAGTGCATCATCCAGCTTCTTAGACCAGTCCTTTACTGAGCTTCCAACAGTTTTTTCAAGGATTTGTTTTAGCTCTCTGTTGGAGATTTCAGCTTGCCCGTTGGTCTGTGGGTGGTATAGAGTTGCCACTTTGTGCTTTACTCCATATCAGAGAAGGATTGTCTCGAGTTGTTTGTTGTAGAAGTGTGTCCCTCCATCACTAATGAGAGCTCTGGGAACTCCAAATCTGCTGAAGATATTCCTTCTCAAGAAGCTTATCACAACTTTGTTGTCATTTGTTGCAGTGGCTATGCCTTCTACCCACCTTGAGACATAATCAACAGCTACCAATATGTAGCTATTTGATTAGGAGGTTGGGAAGGATCCCATGAAATCAATCCCCCATACATCAAATAGCTCCAGCTCTAGTAAGTATTGTTGTGGCATCTCATTCCTCTTGGTTAGATTACTAGCTCTTTGACATTCATCACACCTTGACACCATTTCCTTGGCATCCTTAAACATTGTTGGCTAGTAAAATCCGGATTGAAGCACTTTTGCTACTATTCTTTCTCCACTGAAGTGACCTCCATATGCTGACCCATGGCACTGCCATAATACTTCCTGCCCTTCTTCATGGGATATACACCTTCTTAGGACTCCATCAGCACACTTTTTGAACAAATAGGGGTCATCCCAGATGTAGTGTTTGGCATCCTTGATTAGCTTCCTCCTCATGTGCTTATTGATGTTAGTTGGTAGCTCCCCAATAGCCTTGAAGTTAGCTATGTCTGCAAACCAAGGGGCTACCCAAATCATCATCAATTGTTCATCAGAAAAGCGTTCATTTACTGCTACTTCCTGCATTTATTCTTTTTGTGGGATCCTTGAGAGGTGGTCAGCTACCTTGTTCTCTGCTCTGCTCCTATCTTTAATCTCAATATCAAATTCTTGGAGCAGCAGGATCCACCTTATTAGTCTAGGCTTAGATTCTTGTTTGGTAAGCAAGTATTTTAGTGCTGCATGATTAGTGAACACAATTACTTTTGAGCCAATGAGATATGATCTAAACTTATCAAAAGCAAAAACTATGGCTAAAAGTTCTTTCTCCGTGGTGGTATAGTTCCTTTGATTCTCATTAAGGACATTGCTAGCATAGTAAATAACATGTACTAGCTTGTCTTTCCTCTGTCCTAGAACAGCACCAACAACAAAATCAGATGCATCACACATTAGTTCAAAGGGAAGATCCCAGCTTGGTGGTGCTATAATAGGTGCAGAGGAGAGTTTCTTTTTTAGTTCATCAAAGGCTACCATGCACTCTCTATCAAAAACAAAGGGAGTATTTGAGATAAGTAGGTTGCTAAGGGGTTTTGCAATCTTTGAAAAATCTTTGATAAACCTCCTAGAAAACCCAACGTGTCCCAAAAAGCTTCTGATTGCTTTGACATTGCAAGGTGGAGGTAATTTTTCAATTACTTCCACTCTTGGCTTGTCTACTTCTATGCCATCTTTTGAAATATTGTGACCAAGAACCACCCCTTCAGTCACCATAAAATGGCATTTCTCCCAGTTTAAAACCAGGTTGGTTTCTTAACACCTTTTTAGCACAAGAGCAAGATGGTATAGGCAATCAGAATATGAGTTTCCAAACACAGAGAAGTCGTCCATAAATACTTCTATGAACTTCTCAATTGTATCTGAAAAAATGGAGAGCATGCACCTTTGGAATGTTGCAGGTGCATTGCACAATCCAAAGGGCATTCTCCTATAAGCAAAGACACCATATGGACAGGTAAATGAAGTTTTTTCCTGATCCTTGGGGTCTACAACAATTTGATTGTAGCCCGAATATCTATCCAGGAAGCAATAATACTCATGTCCTACCAATCTTTCAAGCATCTGGTCCATGAAGGGTAGGGGAAAGTGATCCTTCCGGATGGCTTCATTAAGTTTCCGGTAGTCAATGCACATACGTCATCTGGTCACTGTCCTTGTGGGTATCAATTCATTCTTCTCATTTGCGACAACAGTTATCCCTCCCTTCTTAGGGACTACTTGCACCAGGCTTACCCAAGGGCTGTCTGAGATGGGGTAGATCACCCCTGCTTGCCACAATTTCAACACTTCTTTCTAAACCACTTCATTCATAGTTGGGTTCAGCCTCCTTTGTTATTGTCTTGAGGGTTTGGCATCCTCTTCAAGTAAGATTTTATGCATACACATTGAAGGACAGATCCCCTTTAAATCTACAAGTGTCTAGCCTATGGCATCCTTATGTTGTCTCAGCACTTGGATAAGTTCCTTTTCTTGTTCCTTACTCAGACTTGAATTTATGATTACTGGGTAAGTGTTGTTAGCACTCAGATATGCATATTTCAAGCTAGGTGGTAAGGCTTTCGGCTCTAGTTTTGGTGACTCTGCATCTTTGTTGTCTGGGGTAGTTGGCATGATTGAGTTCCTAATGGTTGCTTGTGGTAGTTCTCCATCTGGTGCTTGTTCCAGCTCAATGCTTTCTCCACATTGTTCTTCTTCCATGACTTCTTAAAGTATCTGTTCCATGGTGTCTACCAGTATGCATTCTCCTATGGATTCTTTGGGATAACTCATTGCTTTAAAGACGTTGAAGACCATTTTCTCTTCATGCAATCTCAATACTAGTTTCCCTTTCTGCACAACAATGATGGCTCTAGCAGTAGCTAAAAATGGTCTTCCTAGGATAATTGACGTGTTGGCCTCTTCTTTCATGTCTAGCACAACGAAATCAGCAGGGAAAATGAATTATCCTACTTTCACTAGCAAGTCTTCCACCACCCCATGTGGAAACTTAAATGTTTTGTCAGCCAATTGGAGTGCCATTCTTGTTGGCTTGGCTTCCTCAATCTTCATCCTTCTCATCATGGTTAGGGACATAAGATTTATGCTAGCTCCCAAATCACACAAAGCTTTTTTAATAGTGATGTCCCCTATGATGTAGGGGATTTGAAAACTCCCTAGGTCTTTCAGCTTTTGAGGCAGCTTCTTCTGTATGATGGCGCTGTATTCCTCAATCAATACTATGGTTTCTTTCGCCTCCCAGTTCCTCTTTTTGGTTATAAGCTCCTTTAAGAACTTGGCATAGAGTGGCATTTGTTCTAATTCCTCAGCAAATGGTATGTTGATTTGGATCCTCTTGAAGATCTCTGGGAACTTAGAGAACTAGCCATCCTTCCCATCTTTTCTCAGTCTTTGTGGGTATGGTGCCTTTGGCACATAGGGCTTCAAGATTGGTTTTGGTGGAGCTGGAGCAGGGATTTCCCTTTCATCCTCGTTCCCATGCTTTGATGCAACCTTTTCATGGTTATCTTTGCTTGGGGTTCCTTCCTCTACAACCTTCCCACTTCTTAGAGTTATGGCTTTGTATTCCCCTCTTGGGTTAGCCATGGTATCATTGGGAAATGTGTATGTGGGAAGTGGGATTTGCTTGGACAAAATTCCCACTTGTGCTTCTGATGCCAGGGCATCTAGGCCAGTTTCATTGACCTTTTCTTTACTGTTTTAGGGTAGTTTCATGCATTTTCTTAGTGAATAAGGCAAGTTTTAGATGAAATTACACTTACACCTTGATTCAAGCAACTTTTGTGAACTTTGCATAATTTCATGAGTATTTTGCTAGCATTGGATGATAAATTGATGATGCATAATCTCATGACTTTGGCTAGAGCTTTGATGCACTCTAATTGCTTGTTTTCAGGGCAAAGGAAGCAAGGAAGAACCACGTTAGTATTCACGTTAACCTAGTTAACGTGAACACTAACGTGGAATGGTAAAGCTTGCAACGTTAATAAGAAAAGTGATCACCAATAACACCTGCGAAGCCATCCAAAGCTCACGTTACTTGCCATGTTAACTAAGTAAACGTGGTAGTTAACGTAGAAGAAAAAGGAACTCCAACGTTAAGAGAAAACATGAACACCAATAACGTTTTCCTCCAATGTTAGTGGTAAAAGTGAACACCACTAACGTTGGAGAACTTGGCAATGATCCACGTTAAGAGTCACATTAACTTAGTTAACATGAACTCTAACCTTGAAGAGGAAAACAAAAGCCAACGTTAGTGACACTCACTTTTGTCACTAAAGTTGGACCAACTAGCATTGCCTACGTTAACTTTCACGTTAAGACCATTAACGTGAAAGTTAACGTGGAGTTGAGATCAAAGAGCCAATGTTAGTGACACTCACTTTTGTCACTAACATTGGAAAATGGCATCACTACTACGTTAAGAGCCACTGATGAGCGGATAATTTATACGCTTTTTGGCATTGTTTTTAGATAGTTTTTAAATGAGCGGATAATTTATACGCTTTTTGGCATTGTTTTTAGGTAGTTTTTAGTAAGTTCAAGCTAGTTTTAGGGATGTTTTCATTTGTTTTTATGTTAAATTCACATTTCTGGAATTTACTTTGAGTTTGTGTGTTTTTCTGTGATTTCAGGTAAATTCTGGCTGAAATTGAGGGACTTGAGCAAAACTCTGAAGAAGGCTGACAAAAGGACTGCTGATGCTGTTGGAATCTGAACTCCCTGCACTCAAAATGGATTTTCTGGAGCTAAAGAACTCCAAATGGTGCGCTCTCAACGGCGTTGGAAAGTAGACATCCAGAGCTTTCCACCAATATATAATAGTTTATACTTTATTCGGAGATTGACGACGTAACTTGGCGTTGAACGCCAAGTACAAGCTGCTGTCTGGAGTTAAACGCCAGAAAAAAGTCATGATCCGGAGTTGAACGCCCAAAACACGTCATAACTCGGAGTTCAACTCTAAGAGAAGCCTCAGCTCGTGGATTAATCAAGCTCAGCCCAAGCATACACCAAGTGGGCCCCGGAAGTGGATTTATGCATCAATTACTTACTCATGTAAACCCTAGGAGCTAGTTTATTATAAATAGAACATTTATCTATTGTATTAGATATCTGGGATCACTTTAGGTCTTTGATCAGTCGGTCTTGTGACCACATGGGGGCTGGCCATTCGGCCATGCCTGAACCCTTTGCTTGTGTATTTTCAACGGTGGAGTTTCTGCACACCATAGATTAAGGGTGTGGAGCTCTGCTGTACCTCAAGTATTAATGCAATTCTATTCTCTTTTATTCAAATCTCTCTTATTCTTATTCCAAGATGTCCATTCGTACCCAAGAACATGATGAAGGTGATTCTATTCCAGTAGGAGCGGGAACCAACCAGTGATTAGCCGTGCTGTGACAGAGCGCGTGAGCGTAGTTTTCACTGCGAGGATGGGATGTAGCCTTCGGCCAGTGTGATGCCTCCAGACGATTAGCCATGCGAGTGACAGCCGCAGAGGATCATTTTCCCGAGAGGATTCAAAGTAGCCATCGTCGAACGGTGAACCCCTATTCACAGTTTGCCATGGAAAGGAGTAAGAAGGATTGAGTTGAAGCAGTGGGAAAGCAGGTGTTCTTGAGCCATACAGTATCTCCATTCGCTTATCTGAATTTCCCACCAATGAATCTGCATAAGTATTCTATCCCTTTTATTATTTATTTTCTTATTTCTACTTTCGAAACCATAAATCAATTTAATCTGCCTAACTGAGATTTACAAGGTGACCATAGCTTGCTTCATACCAACAATCTCTGTGGGATCGACCCTTACTCGCGTAAGGTTTATTACTTGGACGACCCAGTACACTTGCTGGTTAGTTGAACGGAGTTGTGTCCACTCGTGCCAATTTCAAATTCCATAATTTTACAATGAATACAACTTAAAAGAATAGTGATCACAATTTCGTCCACCAAGTTTTTGGCGCCGTTGCCGGGGATTGTTCGAGTATGGACAACTAACGGTTCATCTTGTTGCTCAGATTAGGTAATTCTCTTTTCAAAAATCTTTTTCAAAATTTTCTTTTCTTTTTCGTTTTTCCAAAAATGTTTTTCGAAAAAAAATCAATAAAAATACAAAAAAAAATTAGAAAATCATAAAAAATAAAAAAATTATTTTGTGTTTCTTGTTTAAGTCTTGTGTTAATTTTTAAGTTTGGTGTCAATTGCATGCTTTTAAAAATTTTTTCTTGCATTTTTTCGAAAATCTCATGCATTCATAGTGTTCTTCATGATCTTCAAGTTGTTCTTGACAAGTCTTCTTGTTTGATCTTGATGATTTCTTGTTTTGTGTCTTTTGTTGTTTTTCATGTGCACTTTTGCATTCATATTTTCCATGCATTAAAGATTTCTAAGTTTGGTGTCTTGCATGTTTTCTTTGCATCATAAATTTTGCAAAATTATGTTCTTGATGTTCATCATGATCTTCAAAGTGTTCTTGGTGTTCATCTTGACATTCATAGCATTTTTGCATGCATTCATTGTTTTGATCTAAAAATTTCATGCATTGAGTATTTTTGTTGTTTTTCTCTCATAATTAAAAATTCAAAAATCAAAAAAAAATATCTTTTCCTTATTTTCCTCCAAATTTTCGAAATTTTGGGTTGACTTGGTCAAAAATTTTCAAAATTAGTTGTTTCTTACAAGTCAAATCAAAATTTCAATTTTAAAAATCTTATCTTTTCAAAATCTTTTCCAAAAATCATATCTTTTTCATTTTTTATAATTTTCGAAAATTTCAAAAATCTTTTTCAAAATATTCTCAAACGTTGGTAGCAGCAAAGAGAGGGTGGCTGATGTGAAAAGTTTGAGTAAAACTTTGCCTCAAACTTTTACTCAACCTTTCATGATTTTCAACCCGGTTCACTTCGGTTCTTCTCCAAACTCCAAGAGCAATCAACCAAGGCCTCTATCAACCCAATTCCATCAAGAGCAAAGACCCAATTCAAGGCTTGAAGACCATTTGAAGAAAGTGTATAAATAGCTTAGGATTTAAGTTTTAGGGGAGTTTTTTTTTTTTTGGGGAATTCGTAGTACACTTAGTAGAGAGCTCACTTTACATTTTAGCATTGTTGTTTTTAATTCAAGGGAATTTAGGAGGAGAATTGATCTCTCTTCTTCTTTGTTCTTGCTTGAATACTCTTTACTTTTCTTGCTTCGGATCTTGGGTGGAGAATTGAAGAACTTCTGTTTCAATCTCACCTTGGGATCTTGTTTAATTTTACTGCACAATTGAATTTCCGTTTCGGTTAATTGCTTCTTCATCTACTTTCTCTGCAATATTCATTTCCTTTGCAATTGTTCTTGGTGGATCTAGGAAGGCATTGAGATCTAGACTTGGTTATCTAGTCTCTTGGGTCCTAAATTTCATGCAATTTACCCATTCCCTTTACTTTCCATGTAATTTAAATTCTGTTAATCACAAATCTCTCAACCAAATCTTGATTCGCTTGACTAAACCAACCACTAAACTAAAATTGCTCAATCCTTCAATCCCTGTGGGATCGACCTCACTCCTGTGAGTTATTATTACTTGATGCGACCCGGTGAACTTGCCGGTGAGTTTTGTGTCGGATCGTTTTCCGCACATCAAGTTTTTGGCTCCATTGCCGGGGATTGATTAGATTGACAATGATTAAGTGAAGTGGAGATCTAGATCAAGCACTTTTTCTTTAATTTTTGATTAACCCACTAACTGTTTGAATTTTTGCTTAAGCTAACTAAAACTTCATTCTAGCAGTAGATTGAAGTATCACTGGTTTGTGCGTTTCTTATGTTCTGCTTGTATGTCAGGTACAAGGAGAACCATACCCACCTTTCATGAACAAGATGAAAGAACTCTTAGGAGGTTAAGAAGAGCTGAAAGGGGGAAAAATATTGTTGGAGAAGAGGAATTCGAAGAAGAATTCCAAGATATGGAGGAACATTCAACCAATCCACTGATGTGTGGAAAGCGATCCAACACAAAACTCACCGGCAAGTGTACCGGGTCGCATCAAGTAATAATAACTCACATGAGTGAGGTCGATCCCACAGGGATTGAAGGATTGAGCAATTTTAGTTTAGTGGGTGATTTAGTCAAGCGAATCAAGTTTTGGTTGAGTGGGTTGTATTTAACAGAAGATAAATTGCTTGAAATGTAAAGGGAGAAGGGAAATTGCAGTAAGTTAAAGAACAGGAAAATAAAATAGACCGAATCTTAAAGAACAAGAAACTAAATGACTGAAACTTAAAGTGCAAGAAATATAAATTGCGGTAACTTAAATGGCAAGAAATGTAAATGGCTTGAATATAAAAGGGGTTTGAGGACTGGGATTGCAGAATATAAACAAAGAAGAATTGAATTGCCACAATTAATAGAGCAGGAATTGAATTAGAAGCAATGAAAGCTTAAACAGAAATTAAAGTAAAGTGTACACACCCAAAACCCAGAAAGAGAAGAGTGGAATTGCCCGAGTAAACACGAGGAAGGAGATCAATCAATTCTCCCTTAATCCTCTGAACTCTCGGTCAAGTCTCTCAAGAACAATTGTAAGAAATTCAAAGCTCAAAGAAAGTGCAAAATTCCAAAGTCAAGCTAAAAGTAAGTGGTCAAAAGTTTTTAATTACATCAAACTAGCTCCTATTTATACACTTTCTATTCTTGGATTTTGGGATTTGGATGGGCTTTTGATTTGGTGAAGAAATGAATTTAATTGGAATTTTAATTGATTTTTTTCGGCCCAAAAGATTGCTTCTAGGAGGCTGCCCTGCCCTTGTGGAGGGCAAGGCAGGATTTGGTGCATGTTGGTGTGGCTTTGGTGCATGTTGGTGCGGCTTTGGTGCGGCCTGGTGCATGTTGATGCGCAAAATGCTGCCCTGCCCTCGCGGAGGGCAGGGCAGGAAAATTTGGTGCTGCCAGGATCGAGCTTGGTGCGCGCTGGTGCTGCCAGGAACGAGCTGTGATGCGCCAGGATCGAGCTGTGATGTGCAGAATGCTGCCCTGCCCTCGCGGAGGGCAGGGCAGGAAAAATTGGTGCTGCCAGGATTGTGATGGTGCGCCAGAATTGAGCCTTGGTGCGCCAGATTTGAGCCTTGGTGCGCCAGATCCATGCACCAACAAAATGCTGCCCTGCCCTCGCGGAGGGCAGGGCAGTGTTCCCAAAATGAAGGCCCGTGTTTGAATCTGGGCAGAGACACACGCTCAACCATTTTCCTTGGTTTCTTGGCACGGTAATGCCCCTTAGTTCCTTGCTTCCTCATGGTCCCGTGTTCAACTCTTGTGGCAAGCACTTGGAGACAATTTTCTTTGAATTTCTCCCTTGGTGAGCCCGATACTGCCCTTGTGGAGGGCAGGGCAAGGTTTTGTTCCTCTTGATTCCAAGGCACAGATTTGTGCTCTGCCCTTGTAGTGGGCAGGGCAGAGTTGCCTTTCATGCTTGGTTCCCTTATGTTGCCCTCCTAGAGGGCAGTGTGCCCTTGTGGAGGGCAATGTTTGCCTCTCCTCATGTTGTGCGCCACACTTCTTCTCTCTTTCACCACATTTTCTTTTCCTTGGGCCACACTTCCTTAGGCTACGCTTTTTCCTTTTTTCCTTTTCTTCACCTACAATAAACCAAAACAACCACTCAAAGTATCACTAAATTCAAGAGGCTTATAAATCAATTAAAATTCAATTAAAATTAGCTTAAACCTCATGGATTAACATTAATTTCATGGTGGTTGCTTGATTTAAAGAAGTTGTGCATTTTCACTCCAAATCACTTACTTAAGAAGCAAGAAAGTGCATAAAGACTAACAAAACAAATGAAATTAGCTTGAAAAATGGGTATATGATGACTTGTCATCACAACACCAAACTTAAATCTTGCTTGTCCCCAAGCAAGCATCAAAAATAAGAGTAAATGACATGAATAAGAAAAGAACACATATCCTTATTAGGCATATAGCAGAACTTGATTTATGGAGTCTTTATGCAGACAATGATAACTCAATTATTGTTGCTGTTACATAGTATACATCTTTCCTCAAAGGCTTGCTAAACTTGCTGTTATAAGACTCACTTTGTGATTCCTCCCTTGCTAACTTTTCTTGGCTTACAATGCTTAACAAGCTTATTATTCTTTTAGAGGTTTGGTGTCAAATGTTGCAGTATTAGCCTTTGGCTTTATTTTCTTTTCTTTTGCTCAACATCTTTCCACCACAGACACACTAAATGTTCTGTATCTAAGTTGCTCTTTATTGTGGACTTTCAATTGCCATCCCAAATCAGTTGATCTAAGTGACCGGGTTTTAAAATACCCCTTAGAATTTACTCATCCAAGCATATCTTAGTACAAGAACACCACAGGCATATGTCCTAGGGTCCAAGCTATTGGTGTCCAACCTTTATTTTTTTTTTGTTTTTCTTGCCATTTTGGCTTTTTCTTTCCCTTTTCTTTCTGTTTTTGTTACCAAGGGCTTTTTCATTATTGATAAGAGTCTTTGTAACAGCAAGCTAACTCACATTTGAATGAGAATGATATTATGCAGCAATTATTTCATGAGTTATGCATTTAATCAAACACATATACCACCACTAACTTCCATTCTTACTTATGCTACATTGGATATTTCACTTTTCAATTCAAACAAATCTCTTTTATTTAGGCATGTGGGAAACAAAACAAAATTTCAAGCTAAGTGATGGATAACAAGCCTTATGCATATTTAGCATTTTTAACAAACCATTTCACTTGTAACTAGATAAGCACTTTAGCATGACATACAATGGTTTCCAGATTTAAACATTTCACAGCAGCAAGGATTAAGTTTAGATACAACCTTTGAAATTGCAGCCCTTTGATTCTTCCTTCTGTTGTGTTCTCTTTGAGTTAAGATGCATAATGTCTTCATGTGTTGACTCATGTCCTGCATAATTCTCAAAGTTGCTTGCTTCTCAAGCCCTTAATTACAGTTAGTATGCATAAATTGAGTGTGGCTCTCAGATTTATTTAGGTGTTGGGGACACCAAACTTAATTGTTTGCCACTGCCTCTTATGCAACCATTTTAACCATATGTGAAACCTTGTGTCCTTGCTAAAGGTTAATGAAATTTAAAACTAAAAAGCAATTAAACAGTTGAATAATGTGTTTGGTTGCTTGGAGCTAGCGTCATGCAAGAGGTGAGAATGTGTTTTTAAATAATATTTTTGGTGGAACACCAAACTCAGAATCTTTCATTCTCCCTTAAATTGTTTTGGTGTGCAACACCAAACTTAGCTCCTTGCAATCCATACCAATTATTCAACATTTTTATTGAAAAAGCTATGAAAGAAAACTACCTCAGGTTGGGTTGCCTCCCAACAAGCGCTCTTTTATTGTCACTAGCTTGACATCTTACTCTTTGATCATGGGGGATTGTCCTCTATGATCCTTTTCCATCCTTCCTTCTTTGTAGCATCTTCGTTGTTGGTTGGTTTGTCTTCAATGGTTTTGAGGAAAGTATTTGGTTTCTTCTCACCCATTTCTGCAAAGTACTTCGCCAGTTGAGCTATCTGCTCCTCAATTCCTTTGATTAACATTGTTTGGTTCCTTGTTGTTTCCTCTTGGTATTTCATCATTCTCTCTATTAGGATCTCCAAGTCTGTGATTCTCCGAGAGTCTTGTGAGATTGGTTGGTTATGAGGTGTTAAAGGTTGGAAGAGTGGGTGTGATGGTGGCATGTAATGGTTGTTATTGCTGTAATGGTGTTTTTGTTGGTTTGTGAAGTTGGGGTTGTTATAATTGAAGTCCCTTGGTCTGTGATTTTGGTACTCGTTCCTTCTCCAGTTGAGATGAGTCTGGGAGTGTCTGTGTTGTGAGTATTGGCTTTGAGTGGTATTAGTGGGTGGGGGATGTTGATTGTTTGTGGTCATGGAGTTGCCTTGGTGGAAACTTCCTTATTCTTGATGTTGAGACTCCCTCATTCTCAGATAAGAATGAGGTCTCCATGGTGGAAATTTGGCATTCACTGCAGCAGACAGCTCCATGTTTTGCTGTGGTTGATGGTGCATTTGTCTGTTTAGGTCCTTGAACACATTCACCCATTCAATATTTGTCACTTCTTTTTCTGAGATTGCATTCTGTGGTTTCTCAAATGAATGTTGGTTGTTGACTCCTTTGTCATTGAAGTCTGCAATTCCTTGGGCAGTTGTTGTTGCTTGGAGTAAGCCATCTGAGAAGTAGTCCACTGCTTTTCTTGTTTCTGGGGTCAATCCTCCATAGAAAGCTCGGAAGCCCACTTTGTCAGTCGCTTTCTTGTATCTTTCCCAAGCCTTGAAGAGTGGTTCTTCGTCCCCTTGTGTGAATAGATGTTCCTCCTCTTTCAGTTGGATGATCTGTCTGGATGAGGTGAATTTGGCCAGAAATTTGGTGACCAATTCATCCCAACTAGTGATACTTCCTTGGGGAAAAGTTTCAAACCATTGTGCAGCTTCACCCTTTAATGAGAAAGGGAATAACAGGATCTTGTAAGTGTCATGATCTGAACCATCGGTTTTGACCGCATTACAAGTTCTCAGGAAAGTAGATATGTGCTGTTGAGGATCCTCCGATGGATTTCCATCATAAGAACAATTGTTCTTGAGTGTAATGAGTGGTGGCTTCATGTCATGATACTCCTTGTTTGTAGAAACTTGATTTCCTGTGGCATGCGATCAAACAGGAGGAATAAATAGTAGCACACTTGAGGATTAAATGAAGTTAGTTAAAATAAACTGTTAGCGAATTGATAGAGGCAATTTCTCAAACAGTTAGTATGTTAGTAAAAAGTTAAAGAAAAAAATGCTTGATCTAAACCTCCACTTCACTTGATCATTGTCAATCTATTTCAATCCCCGGCAACGGCGCCAAAAACTTGATGTGTGGAAAACGATCCAACACAAAACTCACCGGCAAGTGTACCGGGTCGCATCAAGTAATAATAACTCACTTAGA
>NC_029775.3:55820563-55829320 GCF_000817695.3 Arachis duranensis | reverse complement strand
GAAACTTAAAGTGCAAGAAATGTAAATTGCAGAAACTTAAAGTGCAAGAAATGTAAATTGCTTGAATATAAAAGGGGAATTAAGGATTGGGAATTCAGAATTCCAGCAAGAGAAAGTAAATTGCAACAATTAGTAAAGTAGAAGATGAATTGGAATAAACTGAAATTCAACAGAAAATGAAATTAAAGTGCAGTAGGGTCACAGAAGAACCAAAAGTAAATTGTGGTCTCAGGTCTCAAGAGACTAGGTAGCAGAGCCTAGATCTCTATTTGCCTTCCCAGATCCAAGTTCACAAAGCAATTGACAAGAAATTGAAGAGGAAGCAGTAAAGAGAATGTAAATTGATTCAATTATGCAGAAAGAAAACTAAAGAGTTCTTGAGTGGAGATTGAGACAGAATTTCCTCAATTTCTCACACCCAAAACTCAGAAAAAGAAGAGTGAAATTGGCCGAGCAAACATGAGGAAGGAGATCAATCAATTCTCCCTTAATCCTCAGAACTCTCGGTCAAGTCTCTCAAGAACAATTGCAAGAAATTCAAAACTCAAGGAAAGTGTAAAATTCAAAAGTCAAGCTAAGGTAAGTGGTCAAAAAGGTCCTAATTACATCAAACTAGCTCCTATTTATACACTTTCTATTCTTGGATTTTGGGATTTGGATGGGCTTTTGATTTGGTGAAGAAATGAATTTAATTGGAATTTTAATTGAATTTTTCGGCCAAAAATGGTAGCTCCCAGGAGGCTGCCCTGCCCTTGTGGAGGGCAGGGCAGGATTTGGTGCATGTTGGTGCGGCTTTGGTGCGGTCTGGTGCATGTTGGTGCGCAAAACGCTGCCCTGCCCTCGCGGAGGGCAGGGCAGGAAAAATTGGTGCTGCCAGGATGTGCCACGGTGCGTGCTTGGTGCTGCCAGATTTGTTTCTTGGTGCGCCAGAATCATTCCAACAAAATGCTGCCCTACCCTCGCGGAGGGCAGGGCAATGTGCGTCATGGTGCGTTTAAAATATTTTGCGTGCCAAGTCTTGGACATCATCAAGGTAGCGCTCAAGTGGTGCAGCTTCCTTGCTTTCTTTGTGAAGGATCCGTGTTCGAGACTGGCTGGGAGCATTTTGGCCAATTTTTGGCTTATTTTCCTTTGTGAGTAGCGCTCCCCCACTCCCCCTTGCTCATGAGTTCGAACCTTGTGGCAAGCATTGGTAGGCAGAATTTCTTTGGAAGCTTGTTTCATTATGTTGCCCTCCTGGAGGGCAGTGTGCCCTTGTGGAGGGCAATGCCTGCCTCTCCTCATGTTGTGCGCCACACTTCTTCTCTCTTTGACCACACTTTCTTTTCCTTGGGCCACACTTCCTTAGGCTACGCTTTTCCTTTTTTCCTTTTCTTCACCTACAATAAACCAAAACAACCACTCAAAGTATCACTAAATTCAAGAGGCTTATAAATCAATTAAAATTCAATTAAAATTAGCTTAAACCTCATGGATTAACATTAATTTCATGGTGGTTGCTTGATTTACTTGTCATCATCCACCAGGTGGAGCAGACAACAACAATAACAACCCAACCCAGAGGAGAGTTTTGGCCTCCTATACTTTTGCAAATCCCAAACAATGTGGAAGCAGTATCTTAGCTCCAAATGTCAATGCAAACAATTTTGAACTAAAGCCACAACTCATCACTTTGGTTCAAAACAATTGCTCTTTTGGTGGAGGACCACTTGAAGATCCCAACCAACACTTGTCCACTTTCTTGAGGATTCGTAACACTGTCAAAACTCCAAGTTGCAGCAGTTAACACTAGCCAACCATCAAACACATGGGGGCAGAATGAAGAAATTCAAGAGGAGCAACAGCAAGAACTAGTCCAGTACATGCATTCTAGTCCAATTGAAGTCTATGGTGATACTTACAACCCCTCATGGAAAAATCACCCCAACCTCAGATGGGGAGATAGTCGCAACCAAAACCAACAAACATGGCAGAGGAACTCAAACCAAAATAATTCAAGAAACAATCAAAACTACAACCAGCAGCAAACTAACCAAAACACTTACAGAAAACCTCAAAACAACCACCCCAACCTCAACCAGTACCAATCCAATAACCAACCCACCAACCAAAATGCCTACCATCCACCACTCACATCTCACAACCCACCACAAGCACCACCTGAATCCCAAAGACTCACTAACTTGGAGACCTTGATAGACAAAATGTTGAAACACCAGGAAATGACAACCAAAAACCATGAAGCTTCCATGAAGAGCCTAGAGAGGCAGATCGGGCAAATCTCCAAGCAAATTTCTACTGAGAGACCTTCAAGCTCACTGCCCAGTGACACAATCCCAAATCCTAAGGAGGAATGCAAGGCAATACAATTAAGAAGCGGGGGAAACTTGATGAGCAACAATGACACTACAAAGAAGCAAGCAGGAAGCAGCAAGAGGCCAACAGAAGAGGAGGAGCAAACAAAGGCAGATGAAGCCAATGATCAAGAAGTGATGCCAAACAAGAGCACTGAGAAACTCAAAGAGAAGGACAACCAACCACACAGTTTAAAAGAAGTGACTCAGGGACAGCAGCAAGTAGAATAGAGCATCACACCTCCACTGCCATATCCCCAGAGGTTCAACAAAGAAACTAAGGACCAACATTTTCACAAATTCTTGGAGATCTTCAAGAAGTTGGAGATCAATATTCCCTTGGCTGAAGCACTTGAGCAAATGCCTCTGTATGCCAAGTTCTTGAAGGAGCTTATCAATAAGAAAAGAAGCTGGGATGAGAAAGAAACTATACTGCTTACTGAGGAATGCAGGGCCTTGATTCAAAAAGGGCTTCCTCTTAAGCTTGAGGACCCAGGGAGCTTCTTGTTGCCCTGCACCATTGGGGAATTGACCATCACTAAAGCAATGTGCGATCTAGGAGCAAGTATTAACTTAATACCGCCTTCCTTGGTGAGAAAACTGTGTATAGAGGAAGTTAAACCGGTACAGATGTCTCTAGAACTGGTAGATAAGTCAATGGTATACCCCAGGGGTGTGATTGAAAACCTTTTGGTCAAGGTGGACAATTTCATATACCCTGCTGATTTTGTGGTTCTAGATTCAGATGAGGATGATGGTGACTCTATTATACTGGGAAGGCCATTCTTGGCCACTGCTAGGGCTATCATAGACGTGGAGGAAGGAGAATTAACTCTCAGAATGCATGATAAGAGTGTCACTCTGAAGGTGTTACCAGAAGCACAGTTTAGTAATGAGAAGAGAGACTATATGGAACTTGACAAGGAAGAATCACAGTTAAAGGAAGAGAGTGACAAGGTGATTCACAACAACATCCCAAGGCAAAAGATTGTGTAGACTGATGAAGAAGTCCAAGAGAATATTGGAGTATTAGCCACTGAGAAGAGAGATTCCCATGGTAAGCCTATGGCCAGAGAAGAAAAATCAACAAAAGAAAGGATGAAACACAGAAACAAAACAAAAAGGGGTTGGAAGAACAGGAATATTCCAACAGAGGGGCTTTCCAAAGGTGACAAAGTGCAACTGATATATCAACAGCTAGGAGCAAGCCAACAGACTGATGACTATTACACTGTCAGCAACATACTCTCATTAGAGCACGCTGAAATTGAACACTAGAGAACAAAGAGGAGGATCACAGTCAGGGGAGACAAGTTGAGGCACTACAAGCACCAACCACCATAAAAGAAAGCCCCAATGTCAAGCTAGTGACAATAAAAGAGCGCTCCATGGGAGGCAACCCATGATTTAAGATTCATGTCATTTTAAATCTAATAAGCTATGATCATTTGAGCATGAATTTTTTTTCTTTTCATGAACATACCTACTGAATGCATGCACTGTTTTGAAACATATGCTGAGAATTCTGAGTTTGGTGTGCCTTCAAGCACACTAAACCAGTGTTACAAACAATTTCGTGCTATATGCTTAAGTGTCTTGGTAAAGCATATGGCCAAACACTAAGTTTGGTGTCTGCAAGGGTGGACACTCTCAGAGGATTTAATTCATTTCTTTTCTCCTCATGAAAATTTAAAAATTCATGCATTCAATGATCATACGATTGTTATTTTCTAAAACTTTACAAATGAAAAAAATCATATTCTGTGATGAAGGCATCAATTGTGATTAATTGCTAGCATCTCACATTTACCCCTTAACAGGAAACAAGTTTGGTGTTCATCAAACCTTGATGCACCGATTTAGGGACACAATTGATCCTTCATGAAAAAAAAAAGAAAAAGAAAATTATGATGAAAGCAATTCTTATAAACATTTAACTATGAGTGACATTGGGATTTCACTAGTTGGAGGAAGAAACACATATTTTTTTCACTATATGACCAAACATTAAGTTTGGTGTCCTCCAAGGAAAGTCACGGTTCAAATGGATATAAGGATTGATGATTCATATAGTGTTAATGAAAGAAACACTCTTGCCACAGTTTGATAAAGCTAATGTGTGTTGTCTTGTTGTGATGACTAGGTGGTCAAAGAACACTCTATGAAAGAGACAAGACAAAGGAAAGCATAGCATGAGGACAAAATCTCATCACATGCCTCAAAAAGAGAATCTGCCACTCCTTGAGATGATCACGGCAAAGACAATTGAAGAAGCAAGCTTTGTCTCCATTCATCCTTACATGCACACCTTTGATTCACATAGTATCTAATTGCATTCTAGCCCTTCATTGTTTATTTAAATAACACACCACCTTCAAGCCATGCATATGACCGAATCCTTGCACTCCAACCATTTAAACTCCATTCCCTTCATCACTTCTCAACATAATAAGCTCAACCTCGAACTTCTTCTTGCTTCAAACACACATCAAAATCTCCAACACTCCTCACACTCCCTCTAACCTCAAGAGGCTCAACCAATCAAGTGATCATGGCCTCTTCCTCAAGAACCAAACGAAGAAAAGGCAAAGAGCCCGTGGTGGAGGAGAGCACCCCTGAGTATGACCGATGGAGATTCAAATCTTGTTATCATCAGATGCAAATTGAATGGATGAACGAGAAGAAGATATATCCTGAAGTTCCACTCTTGCTGCCGGATGATGGATGCCAAGAAATGAAGGATAAAATTCGAAAGAGGAGGTGGGAGGAACTCATATCACCAATCACCCGGATCAATGCCAATATCATAAGAGAGTTCTACGCCAATGTCTCAAGGCTTGACATGCGTGAGGCCCCAACGTACAAGAGCTATGTGCGGGGAGTGGAAGTAGACTTTAGCTCGGATGCAATCAAGAAAGTTTTGGGACTAAAGTCAGTTCGCTTTAGTGAACCGGGATACCACCAAAGGGTAAATGGAGATCCGGATTATGATGGGATTGCTAGAGATATTTGTATGGAGAACTCAGAGTGGGAAGGAGATGACAAGAACAAATACAAGTATCTGAAGAGAGGTAACCTTACCCCGGAAGCAAAGGGATGGTATGAGTTATTGAAAAGATCAATTCTGGGCACAGTAAACACTTCAGAAGTTAACAGGAAGAGAGCTGTTATGTTGCATTGCATCATTGTGGGAGGAGAGGTAAAAGTTCATGAAATCCTTGCAAAAGACATTCAAAAGCTTGGCGAGAAGAATTCGGCCTGGTCTTGGTTGTACTACCCAAGTACCATTTGGAGGTTGTGTGCAAAAGCTAAAGTGCCAATGGATGAGGAGAACCCAACATGGTTGAGCCAAGGCATGCCTATAACCATTGAAAGAATGATGATGGCACCCGAAGTGCATCAAGGCCGAAGACCACACGGAAGAAGGCAAAGAGAAGAACCAATGGAGGAAGATGAATTACAAGAGGAAGAAGAACCACAAGAGGAAGAGGAACAACAATACATTCCCCCACATAACAATATGGATATGACTCAAATGTAGGAAGCAATTGGAAGATTATCACAACAGTACATGAGAATTCAAGAAAGGCAAGAGGAGTACCATTCACAATACATGAAACATCAACAAGAGTAAGAAGAATGGCAGCTGAAAATGATGAACCAACAAAGTGAGTTTGAGTCAAAATTCCTTGTGATGCAAGAAGAGCATGCTTTTCAATCTCCCGAAGCATTTGGAAAGTTGCCACAAATGCAAGCCGAAACTATGAGGGCTCTCAATGAGTTTACAACCCTCCAAGATGCAAGATATGAAGTCCAAGCCGATTACAACATTAATAGTCAAATCAAACTGAACTATATTGGAGAACATCTGCACAACATGGATCCGGCATTCCCAACTTTCGATGAATTCTTCAAAAAGAGAAGTGAGGTAGAAGTAAGCAATGCTATGAGACTTGAAGATAGAGTAGAGGAGGCGATGAATAAAGCTGGGTTCTGGCGGGGTCAACAGACAACAAACATGGACACAGGGAACACCAGCAACCAAGTATATGAAAGAAGAAAGAAAAAGCATGACAAATGAAAGGTGGACTTGCTCCTTGTTCATCACTACAAAGAAAAAGCATGCATTTTATCTGTTTGAAGTGTCTTTGCATCTTTAAGTAGTTATTTTAATAGTCTTTGCATTATGTTTGTTTTTCTTAAAATAAGTAAGCTAGTCTATGTGTGTGCTTGTGTGTTTACTTTCACTTAACAAAAAGCATGTTCTGTCCCCTGCATCTTTAATTCAATAAAAGAAATGTTTGAAGGTGAAGTAAAATAGTTCTCTGTTAGATAGAAGTATAATAAAAGTAAGTGGTGGTATGTGTGTGTGATTGTATAATAGCTCACTTTTAGTGAATAAAAAAAACTAGGATATCTCCTTCTAAGTATAAAGTGGCCTACTATCTATGAATCTCAATCAAATAAAAATCCTTGGTTAGAAAGAAAAATAAAAAGAAAGAAAAAAAAGGGGAGAAACAGAAATAGCCAAAGAGTGGCAGTAGAACAAAAGAAAACAAAAAGAAACAAAGCTGGACACCAATAGCTTGAACCTTAGAATATATGCCTGTGATGTCTTTGTACTAGGATTGATTAGTAAGCTCTTTGGAGTGCTTCAACACTTGTTGACTTGGATTAACTAATCCGGGATCATCAGCTGAAAGTCCACTATCAAGAGCAACCTAACTACAAGGCATTTAGTAACCCAAAGAGGTGTTGGGCATCAATGTTTTAAGAAGGAATGTGAGCCAAGTGTCTATAGTGAATAATGTGTCAAGTATAAAGAAAAGAAAATGAACTTGCTACACATGACACTCAAATAAAGCTTATGAACAAAGCCAAGGATAAAGGAATAATGAGAGGTCATAGCAGTATGTTACTTGAAGCTTGAGCAATTTCATGAGGTTTTATGCCATTATTATCATATATTATGAAAGAATGAATATCTCATTATTTTGAGCATAGCTTTGATGTGTTTGGTTGATTAATGATAGGTGAAGAAAGCTTGGAGAAAGGTTGAAGCAAGAAGGAATGGCTAGGAGGAAGAGAGAACAAAAAGTTTGAGCAAAAGTTTGCCTCAAACTTTAGCTCAAACTTTTGGAATAAGTGAAAACGAACCAGGGAGCAAAAAGCTTGAGCAAAAGTTTGCCTCAAACTTTTGTGCAAACTTTTGGGAGAAAAGCTTGAGCCAATGTTTGCCTCAAACTTTTTGGCAAACGTTGGCCTCACAAATCAACACCCTGGAGAGTAAAAGTTTGGCTCAAACTTTTACTCAAACTTTTACTCAAGCTTTCATGATTCCCAACCCGGTTCACTTCGGTTCTTCTCCAAACTCCAAGAGCAATCAGCCAAGGCCTCTATCAACCCAATTCCATCAAGAGCAAAGGCCCAATTCAAGGCTTGAAGACCATTTGAAGAAAGTGTATAAATAGCTTAGGATTTAAGTTTTAGGGGAGTTTTTTTTTTTTGGGGAATTCGTAGTACACTTAGTAGAGAGCTCACTTTACATTTTAGCATTGTTGTTTTTGATTCAAGGGAATTTGGGAGGAGAATTGATCTCTCTTCTTCCTTGTTCTTGCTTGACTACTCTTTACTTTTCTTGCTTCGGATCTTGGGTGGAGAATTGAAGAACTTCTGTTTCAATCTCACCTTGGGATCTTGTTTAATTTTACTGCACAATTGAATTTCCATTTCGGTTAATTGCTTCTTCATCTACTTTCTCTGCAATATTCATTTCCTTTGCAATTGTTCTTGGTAGATCTAGGAAGGCATTGAGATCTAGAGTTGGTTATCTAGTCTCTTGGGTCCTGAGATCTGAATTCCAATTTTACATTCTCTGTTTAATGCTTTTCAATCTCATTTATATTTCTGTTTTTAGATCCGATTCAATCCAAGTTATCTTCTACTTCTCTGTTTGTTGCAATTTACTTTTCCTTGTTTAATTTCTGCAAATCCAATTCCCAATTCCCTTTATAATTCAAGCCATTTACATTTCTTGCAATTTAAGATTCTGCAATTTACATTTTTTGCATTCTAAGTTTCTGCCATTTAATTTCTTGTTCTTTAAGATTTAGCACTTTAAATTTCAGTTCTCTTTAATTTCATGCAATTTACCCATTCCCTTTACTTCCACGCAATTTAAATTCTGTTAATCACAAATCTCTCAACCAAATCTTGATTCGCTTGACTAAACCAACCACTAAACTAAAATTACTCAATCCTTCAATCCCTGTGGGATCGACCTCACTCCCGTGAGTTATTATTACTTGATGCGACCCGGTGCACTTGTCGGTGAGTTTTGTGTCGGATCGTTTTCCGCACATCACATCCCTTGAGGCATCTCAGGGATTTGATGATGAGAGGT
>NC_029775.3:55818884-55820451 GCF_000817695.3 Arachis duranensis | reverse complement strand
AGAGGACTTGTCCACCACCTTATAAAGTTCTTGGGATATAACCTCATGAACTTCTATTTCTTCTCCAATCATGATGCTATGGATCATGATAGCCCGGTCTATAGTAACTTCGGACCGGTTGCTAGTCGGAATGATTGAGCGTTGGATAATCTCCAACCATCCTCTAGCTACGGACTTGAGGTCATGCCTCCTCAGTTGAACCAGCTTCCCTCTTGAATCACTCTTCCATTGGGCGCCCTCTTCACAAATGACTGTGAGGACTTGGTCCAACCTTTGATCAAAGTTGACCCTTCTAGTGTAAGGATATTCATCTCCTTGCATCATGGGCAAGTTGAATGCCAACTTTACATTTTCCGGACTAAAATCCAAGTATTTCCCCCGAACCATAGTAAGCCAATTCTTTGGGTCTGGGTTCACACTTTGATCATGGTTCTTGGTGATCCATGCATTGGCATAGAACTCTTGAACCATTAAGATTTCGACTTGTTGAATGGGGTTGGTAAGAACTTCCCAACCTCTTCTTCGGATCTCATGTCGGATCTCCGGATATTTGAGTTTGAAAGGGACCTCGGGGATCACCTTCTTCAAGGCCACAACTTCATAGAAGTGGTCTTGATGCACCCTTGAGATGCATCTCTCCATCTCCCATGACTCGGAGGTGGAAGCTTTTGCCTTCCCTTTCCTCTTTCTAGAGGTTTCTCCGGCCTTGGATGCCATAAATGGTTATGGAAAAACAAAAAGCAATGCTTTTACCACACCAAACTTAAAAAGTTTGCTCGTCCTCGAGCAAAAGAAGAAAGAAAAGAGTATAAGAGGAAGAAATGAAGGAGATGGAGATGGCTTTGTGGTTCGACCAAAGGGGGAGAAGTAGTGTTTAGGTTGTGTGAAAATGAAGGAGTGAAGATGGGTTTATATAGGAGTGGAGAGAGGGGTAGGGTTCGGCTACGGGGGGGTGGGTTTGGGAGGGAAAGTGTTTTGAATTTGAATGGTGAGGTAGGTGGGGTTTTATGAATGATGGATGTGAGTGGTGAAGAGAAAGATAGGATTTGATAGGTGAAGGGTTTTTGGGGAAGAGGTGTTGAGGTGATTGGGTGAATGGGTGAAGAAGAGAGAGAGTGGTGGGGTAGGTGGGGATCCTGTGGGGTCCACAGATCCTGAGGTGTCAAGGAAAAGTCATCCTTGCACCAAGTGGCGAGCAAAATTGCTCTTCATGCCACTTCTGGCGTTAAACGCCGGGCTGGTGCCCATTTCTGGCGTTTAACGCCAACTTCTTGCCCTTTTCTGGCGTTTAACGCCAGTCTGGTGCCCCTTTCTGGCGTTAAATGCCCAGAATGGTGCCAGACTGGGCGTTAAACGCCCATCTGCTAGCCTTATTGGCGTTTAAACGCCAGCAAGATCTTCCTCCAGGGTGTGCTGTTTTTCTTTCTGTTTTTCATTTTGTTTTTGCTTTTTCAATTGATTTTGTGACTTCTCATGATCAGCAACCTACATAAAACATAAAATAACAAAGGAAAATAGATAAAATATAACATTGGATTGCCTCCCAACAAGCGCTTCTTTAATGTCA
>NC_029775.3:55817817-55817900 GCF_000817695.3 Arachis duranensis | reverse complement strand
TCAGAGACCATGGTTGCTAAGTCAGAGTTGTTCTGCTTAGAACTCTCTGTCTGTTGCTGAGAAGATGATGGAAAAGGCTTGCC
>NC_029775.3:55817227-55817408 GCF_000817695.3 Arachis duranensis | reverse complement strand
TTGCAACCATTTCAATGAGCTCTTGAGCTTCTGCAGGCGTCTTCTTCAGATGAAGAGATCCTCCGGCAGAGCTATCCAAAGACATCTTGGACAGTTCAGATAGACCATCATAGAAAATACCTATGATGCTCCATTCAGAAAGCATGTCAGAGGGACACTTTCTGATTAATTGTTTGTATAT
>NC_029775.3:55816149-55816527 GCF_000817695.3 Arachis duranensis | reverse complement strand
TTGCTCCTGCTCATATGAAAGAGAAGAGAACAAGAAAATATGGAATCCTCTATGTCACAGTATAGAGATTCTTTGAGGTGTTAGAGGAATAGAAAAATGGAAGGAAGAGTTAGAAAATTTGAACTTATCAAGAAAGATGGAGTTCGAATTGTGCATTAAGGAATAGTGTTAGTCCATAAATAGAAGGATGTGAGAAGAGGGGAAGAAATTTTCGAAAATTAAGTAAAAGATTTTAAAAACATTTTGAAAAACTTTAATTGACTTTCAAAAACCAAGATTAAGAAAGAAGTAAAGTGATTTTTGAAAAAGATTTTGAAAAAAAGATTTGATTGAAAACTACTTTGAAAAAGATGTGGTTAAGAAGATATGATTGGTTTT
>NC_029775.3:55815441-55815872 GCF_000817695.3 Arachis duranensis | reverse complement strand
TGATTTTGAAAAGATTTTGAAAACTAAAAAAATTTGATTTGAAAACAAAATCTTCCTTCTTGTGCCATCCTGGCGTTAAACTCCCAGAATGGTGCACATTCTGGCGTTTAACACCCAAACCACTACCCTTTTGGGCGTTAAACGCCCAGCCAGACACCCTGGCTGGCGTTTAAACGCCAGTTTGTCTTCCTTACTGGGCATTTTGAACGCTCAGCTTTTTCTGTATAATTCCTCTGCTGTACGTTCTGAATCTTCAATTCTCTGTATTATTGACTTGAAAAGACACAAATTAAAAATATTTTTGGATTTTTAATAATAAGGAATAATCAATATGCAACTAAAATCAAATAACAATGCATGCAAGACACCAAACTTAGCAGTTTGTATACTACTGACACTAACAAAATGAGAATGCATATGAGACACATAAG
>NC_029775.3:55814728-55815020 GCF_000817695.3 Arachis duranensis | reverse complement strand
GCTTTGGTGATGATAAGAACATCACCTTGAAACACTAGAATTCATTCTTAAGAACTCTGAAGAAAAATACCTAATCTAAGTGGTGCACGAAATTGCAATCACACTTTTGCAACTCTGCACAACTAACCAGCAAGTGCACTGGGTCGTCCAAGTAATACCTTGCGTGAGCAAGGGTCGATCCCACGGAGATTGTCGGCTTGAAGCAAACTATGGTTATCTTGTAAATCTTAGTCAGGATATCAGAAATTATCAGGATTGTTTGTGAAAAGCAAAAGAACATGAAATGATTACT
>NC_029775.3:55812333-55814628 GCF_000817695.3 Arachis duranensis | reverse complement strand
GCTATTTTTTCATAAATACAGAATAAATTAATTTAAAAAAATTAAATTTTTAAATTTTTTTATTGGATATTTTTGAAAATACCCAGCAATCGCGAGTTTAAAGCTCGTCACAGTCATTCAATCCCGGAATCCTACTCGGAATACCACAGATAAGGTTAGACTTTTTGGATTCCCATAAATGCTGCCATCAATTCTAGCTTATACCACGAAGTTTCTGATTAAGAAATCGAAGAGATATGCGCCCAGTCTAAGGTAGAACAGAAGTGGTTGTTAGTCACGTGTTCATAGGTTATAATGATGATGAGTGTCACGGATCATCACATTCATCATGTTGAAGTGCAACAAATATCTTAGAATAGGAATAAGTCGAATTGAATAGAAAATAGTAGTACTTGCATTAAAACTCGAGGTACAGCAGAGCTCCACACCCTTAATCTATCGTGTGTAGAAACTCCACCGTTGAAAATACATAAGTGATGAAGGTCCAGGCATGGCCGAATGGCTAGCCCCCGAAATATGATGAGAAATTTGAATAATAGGAAAGAGACTAGAGATGTGGTCAAAAGACAACCAGTACAATAGTAAAATGTCTTATTTATACTAAACTAGCTACTAGGGTTTACAGAAGTAAGTAATTGATGCATAAATCCACTTCCGGGGCCCACTTGGTGTGTGTTTGGGCTGAGCTTGAATGTTACACATGCAGAGACTTTTATTGGAGTTGAACGCAAAGTTGTAACGTGTTTCTGGCGTTCAACTCTGGTTCGTGACGTGTTTCTGGCATTTGACTCCAGAATGCAGCATGGAACTGGCGTTGAGCACCAATTTACATCATCAAATCTCGAATAAAGTATGGACTATTATATAATGCTGGAAAGCTCTGGATGTGTACTTTCCAACGCCGTTGAGAGCGCACCATTTAGAGTTCTGTAGCTCCAGAAAATCCATTTCGAGTGCAGGGAGGTCAGATTCCAACAGCATCAGCAGTCCTTTGTCAGCCTTCTTATCAGAGTCTTGCTCAGGTCCCTCAATTTCAGCCAGAAAATACCTGAAATCACAAAAAAACACACAAACTCATAGTAAAGTCTAGAAATGTGAATTTAACATAAAAACTAATGAAAACATCCCTAAAAGTAGTTAGATCATACTAAAAACTACCTAAAAACAAAGCTAAAAAGCGTATAAATTATCCGCTCATCAAGGTTCTCCCCAAATATCCTCCAAATCACTCACAAAGGACTGCTCGACCTCGCTCAACATCTCCCAAGTATATCGGGATACCACTACGTTTCTCTGCCACTCTAAGGGAAAGCAGGGCTCATTATTTTCATCCAGAAAGAAAGGTCGGGCTCTTTCAACAGCCCGGACATTAAAGAAGTAGTTCTTAAAATCCCGAAAAGACTCGTCATACATGGAAAAAACCTTGTTCCCCTGGGCAGACCTAAAAGAAATCCAAGAAGCTTTCTTTTTGGTAGTCCCAGGTTTGGTCAACACAAAAAGATACAGAAAAAGAGTTTGAGAAGGCGTAACACCAAATTCTTGACAAACAAGCTGAAAAATCTTGATGAAGCCCCATGAATTCGGATGGAGCTGGGAAGGTGCTACGTTATAAGACCATGACAGGTCAGTTTCAAAAGGAGTAAAAGTAAAGGTGATGTTCATTTGGCTAAAAAAGAAGTCATAAGCATAGAAGAAGGGACGCTCCCCCTGGATCAGGACTGGGAAGCAATCTCTATCGCCAGAATCCGGTGCTATCAACTCATAATTCCCCTCCTGATCCACACTGCAACAGACACGATGATGCTTTCTAAGCATCGCACAAAATTCTGAATCGACTAAAGAAACACACAGCAAGACAAGAGAGTCCAGCCAATCGGACATCCCTTCGGGAACCTCAGAAGACGCCTCGACAATATTTTTTCGGGAAGACATGGTGATGAGCGGATAATTTATACGCTTTTTGGCATTGTTTTTAGGTAGTTTTTAGTAAGTTTGAGCTACTTTTAGGGATGTTTTCATTAGTTTTTATGTTAAATTCACATTTCTGGACTTTACTATGAGTTTGTGTGTTTTTCTGTGATTTCAGGTAAATTCTGGCTGAAATTGAGGGACTTGAGCAAAACTCTGAAAAAGGCTGACAAAAGGACTGCTGATGCTGTTGGAATCTGACCTCCCTGCACTCGAAATGAATTTTCTGGAGTTACAGAACTCCAATTGGCGCGCTCTCAACGGCGTTGGAAAGTAGACATCCAGAGCTTTCCAGCAATATATAATAGTCCATACTTTAATCGGAAT
>NC_029775.3:55809564-55810431 GCF_000817695.3 Arachis duranensis | reverse complement strand
TATCTTGTAGTTTCTTGTTAGTTAAGTAATTTTAAAAATTAAATCTTTTTCAAAACTAATTTCAATCATATCTTTTTAAAACCATATCTTTTAAAATCATATCTTTTCAAAAAAATATCTTTTTAATCTTATCTTTTCAAAAACCATATCTTTTTATCTTATCTAATTATCTTATCTTTTTATCTTATCTTTTTCAAAATTTTATTTTTTTCAAAATTTGATTTCAAAATATCTTATCTAACTTCTTATCCTCTTATCTTTTTCAAAATTTGATTTCAAATCTTTTTCAATCAACTAACTAACTTTTTGTTTGTTTCTTATCTTTTTCAAAACCACCTAACTACTTTTCCGTCTCTAATTTTCGAAAATTCTCCCTCTCTTTTTCAAAAATTCTTTTTGTTTTAAATTTTAATTTTAATTATATTTTGTCTTTGATTTTCGAAAATTACTAACCTCTTTTTCAAAAATTATTTTCGAAATCTTCCTTCTCTTTTCGTCTTCTATTTAATTATTTAATTACTAACACTTCTCTTCACCTCTCTTCATTCAAAAATCCGAATCCCCATCTCCATTCTTCTAACCCCTTTCTTCTTCTATTAACATAAGGGAATCTCTATACTGTGACATAGAGGATTCCTCTTTCTTTTCTTGTTTTCTTCTCTTTCATATGAGCAGGAACAGGGAAAAAGGCACTCTTGTTGAAGTTGATCCAGAACCTGAAAGGACTCTGAAGAGAAAATTAAGAGAAGCTAAATTAAATTATTCTAAAGGTAACCTTTCAGAAATTTTTGAACAAGAGAAAGAGATGGCAGCCGAAAATAATAATAATAATGCAAGGAGAATGCTTGGTGACTTCACAAAGCCAAC
>NC_029775.3:55807163-55807624 GCF_000817695.3 Arachis duranensis | reverse complement strand
AGTAGAGGACGTGTTAGTAAAGGTTGAAGGCCTTTACATCCCTGCTGATTTCATAATCTTAGACACTAGTAAGGAAGAGGATGAATGCATTATCCTTGGAAGACCTTTCCTAGCCACAGTAGGAGCTATGATAGATGTCAACAGAGGTGAATTAGTCCTTCAATTGAATGGGGACTACCTTGTGTTTCAAGCACATGGCAATCCCTCTGTGACAAAAGAGAGTAAGCATGAAGAGCTTCTCTCAGTTCAGAGTCAAGAAGAGCCCACACAGTCAAACTCTAAGTTTGGTGTTGTGAGGCCACAACCAAACTCTAAGTTTGGTGTTCAGACCCCATATCCAAACTCTAAGTTTGGTGTTGGGACCACACTAACATTGACCTGATCACCTTGTGGCTCCATGAGAGCCCCTGTCAAGCTATTGACATTAAAGAAGCGCTTGTTGGGAGGCAACCCAATTTTAA
>NC_029775.3:55805880-55806941 GCF_000817695.3 Arachis duranensis | reverse complement strand
GCCAGAACAGAGCACCATTCTGGCGCTGAACGCCAGAAACAAGCAACATCCTGGCGCTGAACGCCAGGAATGTGCCCAGAGAGGAAAAACTGGCGCTGAACGCCAGTAATAAGCATGAAACTGGCGTTCAACGCCATAAACATGCTTTACATGGGCGTTGAACGCCCAGAACGTGCACCAATGGGCGTTTAAGTGCCAGAATGGTGTGCCAAGGCAATTTACATGCCTATTTGGTGCAGGGATGGAATTCCTTGACACCTCAGGACCTGTGGACCCCACAGGATCATCTCAGGATCTGTGGACCTCACAGGATCCCTACCTACCTCGCCCTCTCTCTTTCCATTCATGGTCATTCCTTCTATTTTTCATTCACCACCAACATCTATCCACTCTTCCCCATACACCCCACCAACCTTTACAATTCAACTTCTCTTTCCCACCCAATCCCACCCATATAGCCGAATCCATCTCCCCTCACTCACCTCCATTTTCTTCTTCTTCTTCTTCCTCTCTTCTTTCTTCTCTTGCTCGAGGGCGAGCAATATTTTAAGTTTGGTGTGGTAAAAGCATAGATTTTTTTGCTTTTCCATTACCATTAATGGCACCTAAGGCCAGAGAAACCTCAAAGGGAAGACAAAAGCTTCCACATCTGAGTCTTATGAGATGGAAACCTCAAAGGGAAGACAAAAGCTTCCACCTCTGAGTCTTGGGAGATGGAAAATATAAGCCGTCATAGCTCAGTGGTATAACATGTGGCTGCAAATCAAGAGATCCTTGAGATACCTCAGGGAATAAGTTATCCTCCACACAAATATTGGAAGCAACTAAGGGTAGAAACACCAAAATTACTAGGAATCATTCAACAGAAGCAAGGAAGAGACATAGAGGAGCTCAAAAAGCACCATTGGACCTTCAAGAAGGCGCCACCCTCACTCAGGTGGATTCATTCCTTATTTTTTATTTCTTTCTGTTTTCGGTTTTTAATGTTGTGTTTATCCATGTTTTGTGTCTCTACTTCATGATCATTAGTGTGTAACCATGCCTTAAAGCTATGAATAAAA
>NC_029775.3:55805410-55805640 GCF_000817695.3 Arachis duranensis | reverse complement strand
GAATGATGAACAAAGAGAAATGTTATTGATGATCTGAAAAATCATGAAATTGATTCTTGAAGCAAAAAAAGCAGTGAAAAAGGAAGCTTGCGAAAAAAAAAGTGGCGAAAAAAAAATATAGAAAGAAAGAGCAGTAAGAAAAAGCCAATAGCCCTTAAAACCAAAAGGCAAGGGTAAAAAGGATCCAAGGCTTTGAGCATCAATGGATAGGAGGGCCCAAGGAAATTAAA
>NC_029775.3:55805225-55805308 GCF_000817695.3 Arachis duranensis | reverse complement strand
GGTCCAAGTGAAAAGCTTGAGACTGAGTGGTTAAAGTCGTGATCCAAAGCAAAAAGAGTGTGCTTAAGAGCTCTGGACACCAA
>NC_029775.3:55793972-55804317 GCF_000817695.3 Arachis duranensis | reverse complement strand
TAGAACTGATGGCGGCATTCAAGAGAATCCGGAAGGTCTAACCTTGTCTGTGGTATTCTGAGTAGGATTCAATGATTGAATGACTGTGACGTGCTTCAAACTCCTGAAGGCGGGGCGTTAGTGACAGACGCAAAAGAATCACTGGATTCTATTCCAACCTGATTGAGAACCGACAGATGATTAGCCGTGCTGTGACAGAGCATAGGAACGTTTTCACTGAGAGGATGGGATGTAGCCATTGACAACGGTGATGCCCTACATACAGCTTGCCATGGAAAGGAGTAAGAAGGATTGAGTTGAAGTAGTGGGAGAGCAGGCGTCCGTGAGCCATACAGTATCTCCATTCGCTTATCTGAAATTCCCACCAATGAATCTGCATGAGTATTCTTATCCCTTTTATTTATTTTATTTATCCAATTTAATTCCATTTGACTCTATGATTCCAATCACTAACTGAGATCTACAAGGTGACCATAGCTTGCTTCATACCAACAATCTCTGTGGGATCGACCCTTACTCGCGTAAGGTTTATTACTTGGACGACCCAGTACACTTGCTGGTTAGTTGAACGAAGTTGTGTCCACTCATGCCAATTTCTAAATTCCATAATTTTACAATGAATGCAAATCAAAGAATAGTGATCACAATTTCGTCCACCACATGGCTAACGAATCCTACAAAGCAAGAAAAAGATTGGGTTAGTAAAAAGGTAAAGACATCCCAGACGAAATCGAAACAACTCGGACAGCATATTCCTAGCGCGGTACAGCATATAAAAAGGAAAACCCCAGGACACAACCCAAAGTCCAGGGGAATCCTTTGGAGGCAGAAAAAAGATTCAAGGAAGCCTACAAGCCTACATCTTTACACGTCCCAACAAAAAGCAAAAAAAGTCATCAAAATAAGCGTTGATAGAAATTACAACCTCAGTCCACCCAATAGCAAGAACATGCCAGACGGAAAAATAGATAAAGGCGCAATCTTTTTACTCAAAAAACAAACAGGCAACAACATGCAAAAGCTTTAGGAAGCTTCAAATTGCCAAGGGAACATCAGAGAAGAAAAAGCCAGAAATTGCAGCAACAAAAAATACAGAAAAGCAAAAAGGATCAAACTTTCTCAAATATACACTCAAACAAAAACCCTACTATACCAGAAAGTAGAACAAGGCTAGCAAAAAAGAGAAGAGGAACCAACCTGAAAAAGGAGAAGCGTGCGGAGAGTGAAGACGAAGAGATCAGGAGTTGCCATCGAAAGCAAAAAGAGCACTCACGATCGCCAAACAATGTCACAAAGAAAAACACGAAGGGGCAGATGACAGACGAAAACAACAAAAGTGAGAAAGAAAAGGGGAAGTTACAGAAAGAAGAAAAAACCATCTCCGTGTGTGAAGTTCAAAATAAAGGAAGCAAGAGAAACGAGGCATTGAAAACCAATTAATGGGGGCATTAAAAGCCCTCGTGCATTCCCAAGGCCAGGGCACTAACGCAAAAGCGCGTGCTTTCAGAGGAAATGGAACAGAAACGTTCCGCATTCAAAAAAAGAGAACTCTACAAAAAAGAAATCGACAAAATGCTCGAGTTCGGCTTTACCAAAGAAGGATCGAAGTCCTAAAACTAAAGACTCGACCTCAAAAAGGAAGACCGAGCTCGAGCAGGGGCACTGTTCATACCCTGGGTCGAGTTGTCCGACCCGGGATGTTCTACAGACAAAGCGACCGAACTCTTCAGGTCAGGACAAACTGACCTCTTCTCAAAGAGCTCGGCCAAGTCACAGGAAAGCCCAAAACAAAGGGCCCAAATAGAGGAACACGTCCCAAATCCAAGGGCAGCCCAAGCTCGTAGAGATAAAGGCGGTTCCCTTGAAGATAAGATGACCTCACTTGAAGATAAGATAAAGATAAGATAACATAACTAACTTATCTTATCTAAGAAAGGTCATTCTATGCCATTATAAATACACTAGAGCACCTAGGTATAACTCATACTCTGATTCTACTCAATACCTGCTTAATACCCTTGCTAACTTAAGCATCGGAGTCCCTTGCAGGTACCACCCACCCTCCGGGGACGAAGGATCAGCACCATCTCCAAGTCGAACACAATAGCCCCGACCAGCACAGAAGATCTCATCCGAGATCGACTTACAGTTTCTAGTAACCCGCCGGAACAGTAGGGATTGAGATGCTTCTTCCATCAAACTTGGAAGTAGGTGTAGTATAATCACCAAGCATCCTCCTTGCATTATTGTTGTTGGGTTCGGCTGCCATATCCTTTTCTTGTTCGAAAATTTCAGTAAGGTTGTCTCTGGCTTGTTGTAATTTAGCTTCTCTTAGTTTCCTCTTCAGAGTCCTTTCAGGTTCAGGATCAGCTTCAACAAGAATGCCTTTTTCCTTGCTCCTGCTCATATGAAAGAAAAGAGAACAGAAAAGGAAGAGGAATCCTCTATGTCACAGTATAGAGATTCTTTTATGTTAGTAGAAGAGAGAAGGAATAGAATAAGGAAAAGGTAAGAATCCAAACACAAGAGGGAAGATAGGTTCAAATTCTTGAGTAGAGGAGAAGTGTTAGTAGATAAATAAATAAATAGAAGAAGATGAGAGAGGGGAGTATTTTGAAAATAAATTTTGAAAAAGGGTTAGTGATTTTTGAAAATTAAGAGAAGAATTAAAATTAAAATTAAAATTTGTAATAATTAGTTAATTAAGAAAATTTTGAAAAAGAGGGAAGTGATTTTCGAAAATTACGGAGAGGAAAGTAGTTAGATAGTTTTGAAAAGGATAAGAAACAAACAAAAAGTCAATTAGTTAGTTGAAATATATTTGAAAATCAATTTTGAAAAGATAAGAAGTTAGAAAAGATTTTTGAAATCAAATTTTTGAAAAAGATATGATTTGAAAAAGATATTTTAAAAAGATATGATTGAAAAAGATATTATGAAAAAGATTTGATTTTTAAAATTAAAATTGATTACTTGACTAACAAGAAACTAAAAGATATGATTCTAGAATTTAAAGATTGAACTTTTCTTAACAAGAAAGTAATAAACTTCAAATTTTGAATCATTCACATTAATTGTCAGTAAAGTTTTCGAAATTTTGAAATAAAGATAAGAAAAGATTTTGAAAAATATTTTTAAATTTTCGAAAATCATAAGAGAAAAATGAAAAAGATTTAATTTTTGAAAAGGTTTTAAAAAGATAGCATTTTTAAAATTGAAATTTTGACTTGACTCATAAGAAATAGTTAAGTTTTAAAAATTTTTGACTAAGTCAACTCAAATTTTTTAAAATTATGAGCAAAATAAGGAAAAGATATCTTTTTTTCTTTTTGAATTTTTAATGATGAGAGAGAAAAATACAAAAATGACTTACAACATGAAAATTATGAATCAAAACACATGATGCATGCAAGAACACTATGAATGTCAAGATGAACACCAAGAACATTTTGAAGATCAAGATGAACATCAAGACTTATTTTTGAAAAATTTTCAAGAAAAGAAAAACATGCAAGACACCAAACTTAGAAATTTTCAATGCTTAGACACTATGAATGCAAAAATGCATATGAAAAACAACAAAAGACACAAAACAAGAAAACATAAAGATCAAACAAGAAGACTTACCAAGAACAACATGAAGATCATGAAGAACACATGCATTAATTTTTGAAAAAAATGCAAAAAATTTTTAAAACATGCAATTGACACTAAACTTAAAAATTGACTCAAGACTCAAACAAGAAACACAAAATATTTTTGATTTTATGATTTTCTAATTTTTTTGGATTTTTTTGGTTTTTTTGAAAATTAATTTTTGGAAAAACGAAAACAAAGAAAAAATTTTTGAAAGATTTTTGAAAACTTTTTGTAAAGGAAATTACCTAATCTGAGCAACAAGATGAACCGTCAGTTGTCCAAACTCGAACAATCTCTGGCAACGGCACCAAAAACTTGTTGAACGAAATTGTGATCTCTAACAATGGCATTCAACTTGGTATGTGCATCTACTAACTCAGCACTTTCTTCACAACTCTGCACAACTAACCAACAAGTGCACTGGGTCGTCCAAGTAATAACCTTACGTGAGTAAGGGTCGATCCCACGGAGATTGTTGGTATGAAGCAAGCTATGGTCATCTTGTAAATCTCAGTTAGACGGATAATAAATGGTTATGGAATTTTCGAATAATAATAATAAATAAACAGAAAATAAAAATAGAAATACTTATGTAAATCATTGGTGAGAATTTCAGATAAGTGTATGGAGATGCTTTGTCCCTGTTGGATCTTTGCAACATACTACTCTCTTGCTTTCAATCCTTCTTACTCCTTTCCATGGCAAGCTGTATGTAGGGCATCACTGTTGTCAATGGCTACATCCCATCCTCTCAGTGAAAAAGGTCCAAATGCTCTTGTCACAGCACGGCTAATCATATGTCGGTTCTCGATCATGTCGGAATAGAATCCATTGATTCTTTTGCATTTGTCATCACGCCCAACAATCGCGAGTTTGAAGCTCATCACAGTCATTCCATCCCTAAATCCTACTCGAAATACCACAGACAAGGTTTAGAATTTCTGGATTCTCATGAATGCCGCTATCAATTCTAGCTTATACCACAAAGAATCTGATTAAGGAATCCAAGAGATATGCGTTCGGTCTAAGGTAGAATGGAAGTGGTTGTCAGTCACGCGTTCATAGGTGAGAATGATGATGAGTGTCACGGATCATCACATTCATCATGGTGAAGTGCAACGAATATCTTAGAACAGGAATAAACAGAATTGAATAGAAAATAGTAGTAATTGCATTAAAACTTGAGGTACAGCAGAGCTCCATACCCTTAATCTATGGTGTGCAGAAACTCCACCGTTGAAAATACATAAGTGATAGTGGTCTAGGCATGGCTGAATGGCCAGCCCCCAAAATATGATATGAAATTCAGAATTAGGGAGAAGGACCAAAGATGTGGTCAAAAAGAGACGTCTAAAACAATAATAAAAAGTTCTATTTATACTAAACTAGCTACTAGGGTTTACAGAAATAAGTAATTGATGAAGAAATCCACTTTTGGGGCCCACTTGGTATGTGCTTGGGCTGAGCTTGAGCTTTACATGTGTAGAGGCTTCTTTTGGAGTTAAACTCCAAGTTGTAACGTGTTTTTGGCGTTTAACTCTGGTTTATGACGTGTTTCTGGCGTTTGACTCCAAAATACAGCATGGAACTGGCGTTGAGCGCCAGTTTGCATCGTCTAATCTCGAATAAAGTATAAACTATTATATGTTGCTGGAAAGCTCTGGTTGTAAACTTTCCAACGCTGTTGAGAGCGCGCCATTTGAAGTTCTGTAGCTCCATAAAATCCATTTCGAGTGCAGGGATGTCAGAATCCAACAGCATCAGCAGTCCTTTGTTAGCCTTCTATCAGAGTTTTGCTCAGGTTCCTCAATTTTAGCCAGAAAATACCTGAAATCATAGAAAAACACACAAACTCATAGTAAAGTCCAGAAATGTGAATTTAGGATAAAAACTAATGAAAGCATCCCTAAAAGTAGCTAGATCCTACTAAAAACTACCTTAAAACAATGTCAAAAAGCGTATAAATTATCCGCTCATCACGCGGTTGGTTCGACATCTTCTGCTCTTCTTCTTTTTCTTTGTTCATCTTCATGGGTGGCCACATATCGATCTACCTTTCCTTCTCATATGAGTTTTTCTATGACATTTTTTAAGTCGAAACACTCATTGGTGGAGTGCCCGCGGATCCGATGGTATTCACAATATTCGGCCCGGTTTCCCCTCCTTTTTTGCCTTTGAGTGGCCGAGCTAGTGGTATTTTTTTCATGTTGCAAACCTCTCTGTATACGTCCACAAGAGATACCCGAAGAGGGGTGTAATTGTGGTATTTTTTATTTTCTCTCCATGTCGATCTTCCTTCTTTCTGGAATCTTTGCCTTTATCCCGGGGGGTGAATCCGGCCTTCGAGGTCTCTCCTAATTGGGAGTTTTCCTCCATGTTGATACACTTTTTCGTTCGTTCCTGCACCTCATTCAGAGATGTGGGATATTTCCTTGATATAGACTAAAGGGCCCTTCCCGTATGCCATTAATGAGGCCCATAATAGCGGCTTCTGTTGGCAGGTTCTATATGTCCATGCATGTCTTGTTGAATCTTTCCATGTAGTTACGCAGGGTTTTCCATTCTCCTTGTTTGATTCCCAGTAAGCTCGGAGCATGTTTAGCTTTGTCCTTTTGGATGGAGAATCTGGCCAGGAATTTCTTAGCATGTCGTCGAAACTTGAGATGGACCTAGGGGGAGGTTGTCGAACCATCTAATTGCTGTTTTTGTTAAAGTAATTGGAAAGGCTTTGCAACGAACTGCATTTGAGGCGTCGGTGAGATACATTCTACTTCTGAAATTGCTGAGATGATGGCCAGGATTTGTAGTGCCGTCGTATAAGGTCATGTCTGAGAGTTTAAAGTCCTTTGGGATTTTTGTATTCATGATCTCCTTGGTGAATGGGTCTTGCTCCTTGCGGGAGCTATCTTTGGGAGTGGATTGGCTGGCTTTAGTCTTGACATCCACTTCAAGTTTTAGGAGTTTGTTCTCCAATTCCCAACGTCGCTTTATTTCTCTTTGTAGGTCTTTCTCGGCCTCTCGTTGGCGTAGGGCTTCTTCTTCAAGTTGTTTTAACCGGTCTTGAAATGCATCCATGGTTCCCTCGTTTGGGGAGTTCTTCTTGTTGTTGATTTGGGAAGTATCTTTTAGTGTGGTGTCCGCGTTTTTATGCGGCGTTCTTTCCTCTAGATTTGAGGTGTGGTCATTGTCATGTTCGTCCGCCATGGTGATGGGATGACTTCTAGGTGCCCGGCAACGGCGCCAATGTTCCAGGGGTTACCTGAAACTGTAGGTCGATCTCGGATGAGATCTTCTAAAATGGTCGGAGTTGCTGTGTCCGACTTGTTAGACTTGGTGGCGATGCTGATTCCTTCGTCCCCTGAGGGTGGGGGGTACCTACAACGGACTCCGATGCTTAAGTTAGCAAGGGTATTAAATAGGTATTGAGTAGAATCAGAGTATGAGTTATACTTGGGTGCTCCAGTGTATTTATAATGGTGTAGAGTGACCTTTGCAGATAAGATAAGTTAGTTATCTTATCTTTTATCTTTATCTTTATCCGTCATGGAAACCTCCCTTATCTCTATAGGCTTGGGCTACCTTTGGATTGGGGTCGTGTTTCTCTATTTGGGCCCTTTATTGGGCTTTCCTATGACTTGGCTGAGCTCTTTGAGAAGAGGTCGGGTTGTCCTAACCTAAAGAGGTCGGTCGCTTAGTCTGTAGAACATCCCGGGTCGGACAGCTCGACCCAGGATATGAACAAAGACCACGCTCAAGCAGGGGCACTGTTCATACCCTGGGTCGAACTGTCCGACCCGGGATGTGTAAACAACAAGTCAACTGACCGCTTCAGGTCAGGTGATGAGTGGATATTTTATACGCTTTTTGGGGATAATTTCATGTAGTTTTTAGTATGTTTTTATTAGTTTTTAGGCAAAATTCATATTTCTGGACTTTACTATGAGTTTGTGTATTTTTCTATAATTTCAAGTATTTTCTGGCTGAAATTGAGGGAGCTGAGCAAAAATCTGATTCAGGCTGAAAAAGGACTGCTGATGCTGTTGGATTTTGACCTCCCTGCACTTGGAATGAATTTTTTGGAGCTATAAAGATCCAATTGGCTCGATCTTAATTGGGTTGAAAAGTAGACATCCAGGGCTTTTTAGAAATATATAATAGTCCATACTTTGCTTGAAGATAAACGACTTAAACTGGCGTTTAACGCCAGTTTCATGTTCTATTCTGGCGTTAAACGCCAGAAACAGGTTACCAGTTGGAGTTGAACGCCCAAAACAGGTCACAACCTGACGTTTAACTCCAGAAACAGCCCAGGCACGTGAGAAGCTCAAGTCTCAACCCCAGCACACACCAAGTGGGCCCCAGAAGTGGATTTCTGTACTATCTATCTTAGTTTACTCATTTTCTATAAACCTAGGTTACTAGTTTAGTATTTAAACAACTTTTAGAGACTTATTTTGTACCTCATGACATTTTTGATCTGAACTTTGTACTTTTGACGGCATGAGTCTCTAAACTCCATTGTTGGGGGTGAGGAGCTCTGCAGCGTCTCGATGAATTAATGCAACTATTTCTGTTTTCTATTCAAACACGCTTGTTTCTATCTAAGATGTTCATTCACACTTCAATATGATGAATGTGATGATCCGTGACACTCATCACTATTCTCAATCTATGAACGCGTGCCTGACAACCACCTCCGTTCTACCTTTGATTGAATGAGTATCTCTTGGATTCCTTAATCCGAATCTTCGTGGTATAAGCTAGTATCCATTGGCAGCATTCTTGAGAATCCGGAAAGTCTATACCTTGTCTGTGGTATTCCGAGTAGGATTCAGGGATTGAATGACTGTGACGAGCTTCAAACTCACAAGTGTTGGGCATAGTGACAGACGCAAAAGGATCAATGGATCCTATTCCGACATGATCGAGAACCGACAGATGATTAGCCGTGCGGTGACTTGAAAACGGTGATCCACCAACACACAGGTTGCCATAGGAGGAACCTTGTGTGCATGAAGAAGAAGACAGGGGGAAGCAGAAATTCAGAGGACAAAGCATCTCCAAAACTCCAACATATTCTCCATTACTGCATAACAAACACTCATTTCGTGCTCTTTCACTTTTTATAATTGAGGGTAAAGAACTCTATTGGTATCCTGACTAAGAATAATAAGATAACCATAGCTTGCTTCAAGCCGGCAATCTCCATGGGATCGACCCTTACTCACGTAAGGTATTACTTGGACGATCTAGTGCACTTGCTGGTTAGTTGTGTGAAATTACATAGTGTGAGTGTAATTTTCGTCCACCAAGTTTTTGGCACCGTTGCCAGGAATTGTTTGAGTTTGAACAACTGACGGTGAATCTTGTTGCTTAGATTAGGAAAATTTTGTCTTTTGGGTCATAGTCTTTTATTTTCTTTTTGATGCTAGGGCATCTAGGCCAGTTTCACTGACCTTTTCTTTACTGTTTTAGGTTAGTTTCATGCATTTTCTTAGTGAATAAGGCAAGTTTTGGATGAAAATACACCTACACCTTGATTCAAGCAACTATTGTGAATTTCACATGATTTCATGAGGATTTTTGCTAGAATTGAATGATAAATTGATGAAGCATAATCTCATGACTTTGGCTAGAGCTTTGATGCACTTTATTGCTTGATTTCAGGACAAAGGAAGCAAGGAAGAACCACATTAGTACTCACGTTAATCTAGTTAACGCGACCACTAACGTGGAATGGTAAATAGCTTGCAATGTTAATGAGAAAAGTAATCACCAATAACGCCTACGAAGCCATCATAAGCCCACGTTAATTGCCACGTTAACTAGGTTAACGTGGTAGTTAACGTGGAAACAAAAGAAAGCTCCAATGTTAGTGGTAAACGTGAACACCACTAACCTTCCAAGATTTGGCAATAAGCCACGTTAAGAGTCACGTTAACTTAGTTAACGTGAGCTCTAACGTGGAAGAGAGGAACAATGCCAACGTTAGTAACACTCACCTTTGTCACTAATGTTGGATCAAACTAGCATTGCCCACGTTAGTGGTCACCTTAAGACCACTAACGTGAAAGTTAACGTGGAGCTAAGATTGATGAGCCAACATTAGTGACACTCACCTTTGTCACTAACGTTGGAGATGGAATTCACTACCACATTAGTGGCCACGTTAACTTAGTTAACGTGATCTCTAACGTGGAGAGTAGGGGCACTTGGAGCGTTAGTGACAAAGGTAAGTGTCACTAACTGATGAGCGGATAATTTGTACGCTTTTTGGCAATGTTTTTAGTATGTTTTTAGTATGTTCTAGTTAGTTTTTAGTATATTTTTATTAGTTTTTAGTTAAAATTCACTTTTCTAGACTTTACTATGAGTTTGTGTGTTTTTCTGTGATTTCAGGTATTTTCTGGCTGAAATTGAGGGACCTGAGCAAAAATCTGATTCAGAGACTAAAAAGGACTGCAGATGTTGTTGGATTCTGACCTCCCTGCACTCGAAGTGGATTTTCTGGAGCTACAGAAGCCCAATTGGCGCGCCCTCAACGGCATTGGAAAGTAGACATTCTGGGCTTTTCAGCAATGTATAATAGTCCATACTTTGCCCGAGATTTGGTGGCCCAAATCGGCGTTCCAAATCAGCTCAAAACTGCCCGGCGTTAAACGCCGGAACTGGCACAAGAATGGGAGTTAAACGCCCAAACTGGCAC
>NC_029775.3:55784564-55793537 GCF_000817695.3 Arachis duranensis | reverse complement strand
AGCTTGCCATGGAAAGGAGTAAGAAGGATTGGATGAAGACAGTAGGAAAGCAGAGAGACGGAAGGGACCAAGCATCTTCATATGCTTATCTAAAATTCCCACCAATGAATTACATAAGTATCTCTATCTTTACCTTTATGTTTTATTCATCATTCATAACCATTTGAGTTTGCCTGACTAAGATTTACAAGGTGACCATAGCTTGCTTCATACCAACAATCTCTGTGGGATCGACCCTTACTCGCGTAAGGTTTATTACTTGGACGACCCAGTACACTTGCTGGTTAGTTGTGCGAAGTTGTGTTTATGCCATGGTATTGAACACCAAGTTTTTGGATTCATCACCGGGGATTATTTGAGTTGTGAAAAGAAGAGATCACAATTTCATGCACCACTAACGCTCTCGAAAGTGAGGCATAACCACGTTAAGAGCCACGTTAGTTACACTAACATGAACTCTAACATAGGACAAAGGGCACAAGGCAATGTTATTGGGAAAGGTGAGTCTCAATAACACTTGTAAAGGTTTATAAGGCAATGTTATTGGGAAAGGAGAGTCCCAATAACGCTTGCAAAGGTTTACAAGGCTACGTTAGTGGTCACGTTGGTGCCACTAACGTTGGAGTTAACGTGGGCTATATGGGGTTGGAACGTTAGTGAAAAATGTGATTGCCACTAACGTTCTCGAACCCACAATGTCACTTAACGTTAACTTCACTAACGCCATGCCTAATTCATACGTCTCAGCAAGCTGAGCCCACTAAAGATTGTAACTGCTTCAACTCAAGATCTAAGGCCCACATCCAAGACTTAAAGAACTCACTAGAAAATCAAGAGAAGTAGTATATATAGGAGTAGTTTTGAACTATAGAGAAGCTTGGCACTTTGGAGAACTACCCTCTGTATATTTACTTTTCTGCACTTTTAGCTAGGGATGTATTCTTTTCTGCCATTTTCCATTTCTAGAGCTATGAACAACTAAACCCCTTTTATTGGGTTAGGGAGCTCTGTTGTAATTTGATGGATCAATTATAGTTTTCATTCTCTTCTTCTTTCTTCTCTTTTGATTTACTAGAAAGCTTTCTATCTTAATTCAATTGGTTAATTGTCTTGGAAAAGAAACTCTCCATAGTTGGATCTCCTCTGAGCCTTGGAAAAGGGATGAGGAGATCATGCTAGAAATGCTTTCTCATGTTGGACCAAATTGGGGTCTGGACGGATATAGTGACATGTAATCCTCCCAACACTTTGATTTGGAAATACATGTGGTATATCAGTGACCACACTTCATCTTTTCCCATGAGCAATTAAATCAAGGAATTGGGAAATTGTTCAAGCTTAGAGAGATTGGGTTGCCAAGAAATTGGAACCCAATCACTTAAGATTGCCAAGGAGATCAATAGATGCTTTGATTGAGGAAAAGATGAAAATGAATTTGATCCGGAGAATACAACATCTCCTGAGCCCAATGAATTCCCCATTTCTGATCTTACCTATTCTCTTTACTTTCTGCCCTTTATTTTCATGCTCATTTCCCCAAATCTCCATCTAAGATTCTGCACTTTATTTTCTGCTATTTACTTTCCCGCCATTTAATTTTCTACAATTCTCAAACTACATTCTGTTTAGCTCAACTAGCATACTCTTCCAACTAAAGTTGCTTGACCAATCAATCTCTGTGGGATTCGACCTCACTCTATTGTGAGTTTTTACATGACGATAATTCGGTATACTTGCCGAAGGGAAATTTGTTGAGAGACAAGTTTTCATGCATCACTTTTCAAAAATTTTTCAAAAATATTATTTTTCTTTATTAATTTTTAGTTTTTCTATGAGTTTAGTGTCATGTTTTAAGTTTGGTGTCAATTGCATGCTTTTCTTTGTCTTCCAATTTTCGAATTGCATGTTCTTTGTTCTTCCTTGATCTTCAAATTGTTCTTGTCAATTTTTCTTGTTTGATCTTTGGTTTGTCTTGTTTTATGTCTTTTCTTGTTTTTCTTGTGCATTTTCAAATTTTTAGTTTTCAAAAAAATATTTTTAAATACCTTTTTAAAACACGTTAAATTTATAGCCTAGTTGGCTAGAGCGTTGGCTTATGTTCTTGGAAATTGGGTATCTTCCTTTTAAAACTTTTTCAAAAATAATTTTTCTTTGATTAAATCTTGTGCCAAACTTTAAGTTTGGTGTTCTCTTGTTAATTTTCTTTAATTTTTGAAAATTTATTTTGGGTTTCTAAAAATTTTAACTTTGGTATTCTTTCTTTTGTTCTTGTTGTTCTTGTGAGTTTTCAAGGTGTTCTTGAGTCTTCTTTGTGTTTTGATCTTAAAAGTTTTAAGTTTGGTGTACATTGGTGTTTTCCCTCCAAAATTTTCGAAAACAAGGAGCATTGGATTTAAAAATTTTAAATCTTGTGCCTTTTGTGTGTTTTTCTCTTTCATAATAAAATTCAAAAATAAAAAATATCTTTTCTAACTATTTTTAAGCAAATATTTCAAAATTTTTTCATAAAAATTCAGATTTCAATTTAAAATTTTTTAATTTTTCATAAAAATTCAGATTTCAATTTCAAAATTTTATCTTATCATATCTTAGTTGTTAAGATTTTAAAATCATATCTTTTTCAAAAATATCCTAACCACTTTCTCTCTCCTCACTTTTTTGAAATTCTTCATAAAATATTTTCAAATTTTTTATTTTTATTTTTATTTAGTTTTTATTTTATTTTATTTTATTATTTCAAAAATTATTTTTCTTATATAATAAAATAAATCTACATCATCTCCTTTTCTCCATCATGGATCTAAGTGGAAATGAACAGTCTAGAAGGACTTTGGGGTCATATGCTAACCCCACTACTGCTTCATATGGGAGTAGTATCTGTATACCCTCCATCGAAGTTAGTAGTTTTGAGTTGAATCCTCAGCTCATTATCATGGTACAGCAAAGTTGCCAATATTCCGGTCTTCCACAGGAAGAACCTACAGAGTTTCTGGCATAATTTTTACAAATTGCTGACACAGTACATGATAAGGAAGTAGATCAGGATGTCTACAGATTATTACTATTTCCATTTGCTGTAAAAGACCAAGCTAAGAGGTGGTTAAATAACCAACCTAAGGCTAGCATAAGGACATGGAAACAGCTGTCAATAAAATTCCTGAATCAATATTTCCCTCCAAAACGGATGACACAGCTAAGGCTGAACATCCAAGGCTTTAAACAAGGAGATAATGAATCTCTTTATGATGCCTAGGAGAGATACAGAGAGATGCTAAGAAAACACCCCTCTGAAATGTTTTCAGAGTGGGTGCAGTTAGACATCTTCTATTATGGGCTTACAGAGAAAGCTCAGATGTCTTTGGACCACTCAGCTGGTGGATCTATACACGTAAGAAAGACAATTGAAGAAGCTCGAGAGTTCATTGATACAGTTGCCAAGAATCAGCACCTGTACCTAAGTAGTGAACCTTCCATGAAAGAAGAGGCTAAAACAGTAACTGCTAAACTCAGTCCTGCAGAACAAGTTACTGAATTCAATCAGCAATTAGATTTTCTGACAAAACAGCTAGCCAAATTCAAGGAGATATTACAAGACACAAGAATGGCTAATATGAACATGGAAGTACAGTTGAAGCAAACAGAACAGTAGTTATCAAAACAAATAACAGAAGAGTGCCAAGCAGTTCAATTAAGAAGTGGGAAGACATTAAATACCTCACTTCAAGGCAGCAGGAAACCAAGAAATGAACAAACTGCTACCTAAAATCCCTCTGAGGACAGTAAGAGCCTAGAGAGAAATAATTCAGGCATTCAAACACCAAAAAAAGGTGAAGGGCTGGCGTTAAATGCCCAACCCATGCTCAGTTATGGCGTTCAAACGCCACAAACAGGCAAGGAAGTGGCGTTAAATGCCCAAAGGAAGCTCAGTTCTAGTGTTCAAACGCCAGAAAAGGTAAGAAATTGGCGTCCAATGCCAATCCAGCTTCCAACCCTGGCATTCAAATGCCAATGGGGGATCAGACACATACAAGTACTGATAGCAACCCCTCTAAGAAGGCTTTCCTAACCACCTCTGTAGGAAATAAACCTGCAGCAACTAAGGTTGAGGAATACAAAGCCAAGATGCCTTATCCTCAGAAGCTCCGCCAAGCGGAACAGGATAAGCAATTTTCCCGCTTTACAGACTATCTCAGGACTCTTGAAATAAAGATTCTGTTTGCAGAGGCACTTGAGCAAATACCCTCTTATGCTAAGTTCATGAAAGAGATCTTAAGTCATAAGAAGGATTGGAAAGAAACTGAAAAAGTTTACCTCACTGAAGAATGCAGTGCAGTCATTCTGAAAAGCTTACCAGAGAAGCTTAAAGATCCCAAAAGCTTTATGATACCATGCACATTAGAGGGTACTTGTACCAAGCAAGCTCTATGTGATCTTGGGGCAAGTATCAACCTAATACCTGCATCTACTATCAAAAAGCTTGGTTTGACTGAAGAAGTCAAACCAACCCGGATATGTCTCCAACTTGCTGATGGCTCCATTAAATACCCATCAGGCATGATTGAAGACATGATTGTCAAGGTTGGGCTATTTGCCTTTCCCTCTAACTTTGTGGTGCTGGAAATGGAGGAGCACAAGAGTGCAACTCTCATTCTAGGAAGACCTTTCCGAGCAACTGGACGAACCCCCATTGACGTCCAAAAAGGGGAATTAACCCTGAGAGTCAATGAGGACGCGTTTAAGTTGAATGTTGTCAAAGCTATCCAGCATCCAGACACCCCAAACGACTGCATGAGCATTGATATTATTGACTCTCTAGTGAAAGAGGTCAATATAACTGAGAGTCTCGAATCAGAGCTAGAGGATATCTTTAAAGATGCTCAGCCTAATCTGGAGGAACCAGAGAGAATAATAAAACCTCTGAAAATCCCTCAGGAAGAGGAGAAACCTCCTAAACCCGAGCTCAAACCATTACCGCCATCCTTGAAATATGTATTTCTGGGAGAAGGTGACACTTTTCCTATAATCATAAGCTCTACCTTAGAGCCACAGGAAGAGGAAGCACTAATTTAAGTACTAAGGACACACAAGACAGCTCTTGGGTGGTCCATCAGTGATCTTAAGGGCATTAGCCCAGCCAGATGCATGCACAAGATCCTATTAGAGGGTGACGCTAAGCCAGTGGTTCAACCACAGAGGCGACTAAATCCAGCCATGAAGGAGGTGGTGCAGAAGGAGGTCTCTAAATTACTAGAGGCTGGGATTATTTATCCTATTTCTGATAGCCCCTGGGTAAGTCCTGTCCAAGTCATCCCTAAGAAGGGTGGCATGACAGTGGTTCATAATGAAAAAAATGAACTGGTTCCTACAAGAATAGTTACAGGGTGCCGTATGTGTATTGATTACAGAAGGCTCAATACAGCTACCAGAAAGGATCATTTTCCTTTACCATTCATAGACTAGATGCTAGAAAAACTAGCAGGTCATGAATACTACTGCTTCCTGGATGGATATTCAGGTTATAATCAAATTGCAGTAGATCCCCAAGATCAAGAGAAAATAGCATTCACATGTCCATCCGGAGTATTTGCATACAGAAAGATGCCATTTGGTCTGTGCAATGCACCTGCAACCTTTCAAAGGTGTATGCTCTCTATTTTCTCTGATATGGTGGAAAAATTTCTGGAAGTCTTCATGGATGACTTTTCAGTATTTAGAGACTCATTCAGCTCCTGTCTTGACCATCTAGCACTTGTTTTAAAGAGGTGCCAAGAGACTAACCTGGTTTTAAACTGGGAGAAATGTCACTTCATGGTGACTAAAGGAATTGTCCTTGGACACAAAATTTCGAACAAGGGAATAGAGGTGGATCAAGCTAAGGTAGATGTAATTGAAAAATTACTACCACCTGCCAATGTTAAGGCAATCAGAAGCTTTCTAGGGCATGCAGGATTCTATAGGAGGTTTATAAAAGATTTTTCAAAAATCACCAAACCTCTGAGTAATCTTCTAGTTGCTGACACGCCATTTATCTTTGATAAGGAGTGTCTGCAGGCGTTTGAGACTCTGAAAGCTAAGCTGGTCACAGCACCAGTTATCTCTACACCAGACTGGGCATTATGATACGTAAAAATGAGATTTCACGTATAACCGGCAAGTATACCGGGTCGTATCAAGTAATAAAACTCACTAAGAGTGAGGTCGATCCCACGGAGATTGGTAGATTAAGCAACTTTAGTTTAATGATGGATTTAGTCAAGCAAACATGGTTTTGATTTTATGAGCATTGTGATTTTTGAACATAATTGCCGGAATTTAAATGGCAAGGAATTTAAGGAACTGGAATATAGAAATAAAATGAAAATAAATAACTGAAACTTAAAATGCAAGAAACTTAAATGACATCAAAGATAAATTGCAAGGAATTAAAGGTTGCAGAAATTTAAAGAGCATAAGAGCAAAGAGCAAGAAATAAAGAGACAGAATGTAGATGACAAGAATAATAAATTTGAACTAAAGGAACAGAAGAGTAAATTGACAGAATGTAGAAGGGGATTTGGGTTATGGGTAGTCAAATAACTAGAAGTAAAAGAAATAAGAATTAATGGTGGAGAGGATCATTAGGGATCAGAGATGCAAGTTTTCATGAATTGATGTTAGTCAAGTCCTTCTCAATCATTGGTATAGATCCATGGCAAGTGGGTAATTGAATCCCGATCTCTTGGTGATCCAATTTCTCTCAACATAACCAATTGCCACTCTCGTGATCTAATTGTTCATGAGAAGAGATGAAGCTCAATTTCTAATCTAAGCCACACAATTTCCAAAATCTCAACTTAGGGAGGTTACATCTCACATACCAACCAAAGTGTATTGATTAAGGAGATTATGAAAGGATGAACTCTAAACTGAACTATGTGGTTCATTTCTCAAATTCACCACACAATTCATATAGATTAACCCCTCTCTCGATGGTGATTGAATCTTTAAACTAAGTGTTGAAAAGTATTCAAAAGTGTAAAAGTCCTCTACAAGTACATCAATCTCTTCTATTTATACTACTCCTAAAACTCTTTCAAAGATCTTGAATTGGTTTAGCAATATGGGCTTCTCTTTGTTGAATTCTTGGCTCAATTGAAGAAGTTGTTGGCCTTTGTGATGAATAGGGGAAGCAAAGCAAGTTGGCACCAATTCTGGCCCATTGAGGGGCGTTATTGGCAATAACTCAGGCCTTAGTGCACGTTGGCAACGTGCATGCCAATTTCCTGGAAGTGAGTTTGAGACTTGGGCGTTGTTGGCCCAAGTTGTTGCTAACAACTTGCTCTTCTTCTTATTGACTCTTCTCTCATGCCTAATGTTGCCCAGAATTTGAGTCTCTATCCTTTGCTTCAATATGGACTATCATACATCATTGGAAAGCTCAGAGTGTCTTCTTTCTAATGCACTTGTAATCATCTTAATTGAAGCTTTGTAGCTCAAGTTATGCTTCCTCAAAGAAGGTAAGGTCAGGCTGCCAAGTTGTTGCTGAACACGCCCCTTTCTTCTCAAGTTGGTAACGTGCCAAGCCTCCCAAGGCTGAAACATGGGGCTGGCGTTGTCCTCAAACACGCCCCCTTGTTGGCACGTTGGCAACGTGCTCGTGCTCCCCTCCAGGGCTGCTTTCTAGCCTTCAACTTTGCTTGTCACGTTGCCTTGGAACACGCCTCTAGAGCTTGGCATTGGCAACGTGCTCGAGTGAGGGAAAGTTGCTCTCCAAACTTGTTTGCTGCATTGTTGTGGATAACGCCCATGCATTTCAGCGTTGGCAACGTTGGCTTCCTTTCCTGGACAGCCTCCTTGCTTGGCGTTGTCACAAAACACTCCAACTCTTCCTGGAGTTAGCAACGTGCTCTAGCTATCCTCAAGGGCTCATTCATGCTTCTTTGAATTTCAACCTCATTTCCTTGTTTTTTTGGGGCCTAAAGATGACTCTGATTCGAGCTTTCATTTCATGCTCCACTATAGACTATTATATATGGATGGAAAGCTCTGAATGTCAACTTTCCAACGCAACTGGAAGCACTCAATTTGGATCTCTATAACGCAAGTTATGCTCGTTTGAAGGAGACAGGGTCAGGCTGCCAAAATCGCACACGTTTTTGGTGAAAACGCCCTTGTTTCCAGCGTTGCCAACGTGCTCAGATTCTGAAGCTCTAAATGAAGCCATCTTTTGAAGCTTCAAATGAATGCCAATCCCATACTATGATATATGGTTGGAAAGCTCTGGATGTCTACTTTCAAATGACGTTGGAATCACCTCATTTGGAGCATTGTAGCTCAAGATATACTCCATTGAAGAAGGTAAGGTCAGGCTGCCAGGGTTGCCAGCGTTTTTGGCAAACACTCCTTCTTCTCAGCACGTTGGCAACGTGCCAGCCCCTGCCCCCTTGCTCCATGCTTGCTTCCTAGCGTTGCCACTACACACGCCAATGAACCTTCAAGTTGGCAACGTGCTTGTGGCTTCCTTCTTGCTCCAAGCTTTGCTTGCTACGTTACCATTGCACACGCCTTTAGAAGCTGGCGTTGGCAATGTGCTCGAGCTTCTTCCCTGGGCAAATTCTTCTAGCTCAGCGTTGCCTTGAACAATGCCTATACTCCTCACGTTGGCAACGCCCTCGAAGCTCCTCCCTGGCCCAAGTTGGCAACGCCCAAATGTGCACTCCAATGTAGCTTGGCGTTGCCTTCAAACACTCACCCTTTCTCCAAGTTGGCAACGCCCAAATGTGCATAGTTCTCACAGGAGACCACTTTCTTGCAAGGTTGTTTGTTCTCTTCCTGAAATAAGGTTTCAATGGCGTTGCCAACTTGAATCCTAAGTTAGCAACGTGCATATTGTTATTCTTGAAAGAGTTGATAACCACTTGCTTGCTTCATTCTTGCTTCAATTCTTTCTTGTTTCATCATGTATCATTAACAAGGGAAATTGCTTCAAAGTCT
>NC_029775.3:55782452-55784063 GCF_000817695.3 Arachis duranensis | reverse complement strand
AATTCTACCACAAGCATTTAACTAGGATAGTAACTCTTTGAGTTCTCATTTCCTTCTTTTTCTTCCTAGTAATTGATGCTCAGAGCCTTTTGCCATGTTCTTTTGTTTTTTTTTCTTTTGCTGCTTCTTGGATTAATAAGTGTTTGAGAATCTCCATAATACTTCTTTGAACTCTATTTCCTGCCTATGAGCTCCCATGCAAGTTTTCACAAACATGCAACCTCAATACACAATCATACAACTAGAACCACCACTTCTCTTAATCTTTTGCTTGCCTCAAAATAGATTTTTGACTCCTTAATCATTCTTTTCAAAGAAATGTTCTCTGTTTGCATTTTTATAGGTATTGAGTGCAAGCAATTTCAAGAGTATGGTGTTATGATATATCAGACATCTTAGTTATTGAACTACAAAGAAGTTATACTAAGCAGACAAACAGGGGTACAATATCACTTTCAATCATAGTAGTTTGAATACAAGACAATCACTCAACAATACAACCTTTTGGAGTTTACTTGCTTTACTCCTTATCATCATCATTGTTGGTCTTTATATCCCTCTTTGTCTCTTTGGTTGATGATGCTTGATCCTTTTCAAGATTGAAGTGATCGCCTACAATGAACTTTGAAAGTTGCTTGTCTCCAAGCACTTGAGAGATGGTTAGCATGCATGTATGCTTGTGATCTTCTAGACATAAGTTGGTGTGGGGACACCAAACTTAGTTCCTTGCTTACTTTTATATGCAGTGGAATGAATACATGTAAGAAACATCAAGTGCTTCTATTAAGGAAATAAAATCTAAATTAAAAGTGGCAATTGTTAAGTAGCTTTTCTGATTGTTTGGAGCTAGTGACTAATCATGCAAAGGGTTAAAATGTGTCTTTAATGAAACTTTTTGGTGGAACACCAAACTTAGCACCTCACATTCACCTTTGAATTTTGTTGGTGTGTAACACCAAACTTAGCTCCTTGCAATGCAGATAAATATACTTAACTCTTTTATTGAATTAACTAAGAAAAGAAGACTACCTTTGGTTGGGTTGCCTCCCAACAAGCGCTTTTTTATCGTCATTAGCTTGACAGTTGTCCCTCTTTAGGGCGGATGATGATCATAGTGCCTTAATCCTTCCCCTCTCACTGTGAGCTTCCTTCCAGTATCATTCTTGATGATTTCCACATGTTCAAGTGAGAGGGTTTTGTTCACTGTGTAGTATCCAGAAAAGTGTGGAGATGTCTCTATTGGTTGGTAAGTTAGCATCACTTTATCCCCTGGTGAGAAGTCTTCAGTGGAGATTTTCTTGTTCCTCCATCCTCTTGGCATTTTCTTCTTGGGACTCTCTTCTTTTCCAGGAGATAGTTCAGGTTTTAAGGTCTCAATTTTGGACGGTCCTTGCTATGAATCTTAAATGCTGACTTTGATTGCAGCTTCTCCTCTATTCTTTGAGCTTGTTGCAGCACCTCCACCTCTTCATTTTCTTTCCAGCATGAGCTTGGAAGTGCCTCATCAGGTGCCTCTTTCAAGTTTGGATCTATGGAATCAATCTTCATACACTCTTCCTCTTGGGAAGAGTCTTGCAAATTCTTGAACACATGGAACACTATATGCTCATC
>NC_029775.3:55775414-55781292 GCF_000817695.3 Arachis duranensis | reverse complement strand
TCCATTTGTTGTTGGATTTGTTGGTGCATTAACTTATTTTGTGCCAAGATTGCATCAACACCTTCAAGCTCCATTACACCTTTCTTTGGGGTCGGGTTATGTTGCCTCTCTGATGAGTAATAATACTGATTGTTTGCTACAATCTCAATGAGGTCTTGAGCCTCTTCAGCAGTTTTCATCATGTTGAGTGATCCTCCTGATGAGTAGTCTAGTCCCTTCCTTGCTTCTAAGTTTAAGCCTTCATAGAAGTTTTGGAGTTTGACCCAATCACTAAACATGTCAGGTGGACATCTTCTCATTAGTGCCTTATCTTTCCCAAGCTTCATACAATGATTCCCCTTCCATTTGCCTGAAAGTTTGAACCTCTGTCTTCAACTTGATGATTCTTTGAGGTGGGTAGAACTTTGCTAGAAATCTGCCCATCACGTCATTCCAATTGTTGAGGCTTTCCTTGGGGAATGACTCTAGCCATTGAGTGGCCTTGTCCCTCAAAGAGAATGGGAATAGCAGCAGTTTGTAGACATCTGGATGCACTCCATTTGTCTTTACTGTATTGCATATCCTCAGAAAAACAGACAAATGTTGATTTGGGTCTTCAAAAGGTCCCCCTCCATAGGAGCAGTTGTTTTGTACCAAAGTGATGAGTTGGGGTTTTAACTCAAAGTTATTGGCCTGAACACTTGGAGTGGCAATACTACTCCCACAATGTCTTGGATCAGGGATGGTATAAGAAGATAGCACCCTTCTAGGTGGTCCATCATTGTTGTTGACCCCTCCAGGAGGATTGTGCATGTCGTCCTCCATGACTTGGTCTTCTCCCTCTAATTCCTCTTCACCAACTATCCCCTTTCCTCTTTCTGCTCTCCTTACCCTTCGGAGGGTTCTCTCGTCCTCAATATTAAGCCTATTAGCTCCTGACATACACAAACAAAACCAAAATCACAAGTGAAACACTCTAGAACTAGAGTGGAATTGGAGTTAGTGAAACAAAGTATCAAACAGTTAGTGGGCTTAACAAAAACACTAAAAAATGCTTAATCTAAACCACCATTCACTTAATCATAGTCAATCTTTTCCAATCCCCGGCAACGGCGCCAAAAACTTGATACGTAAAAATGAGATTTCACGTATAACCGGCAAGTATACCGGGTCGTATCAAGTAATAAAACTCACTAAGAGTGAGGTCGATCCCACGGAGATTGGTAGATTAAGCAACTTTAGTTTAATGATGGATTTAGTCAAGCAAACATGGTTTTGATTTTATGAGCATTGTGATTTTTGAATATAATTGCAGGAATTTAAATGGCAAGAAATTTAAAGAACTGGAATATAGAAATAAAATGAAAGTAAATAACTGAAACTTAAAATGCAAGAAACTTAAATGACATCAAAGATAAATTGCAAGGAATTAAAAGTTGCATAAATTTAAAGAGCATAAGAGCAAAGAGCAAGAAATAAAGAGACAGAATGTAGATGACAAGAATAATAAATTGCAAGAATGTAGAAGGGAAATGGGGTAATGGGTGTTCAAACAACTAAGAGCAAGAGAAATGAGAATTAATGATGGAAAGAATCATTAGGGATCAGTGATGCAAATTCTCATGAATTGATGTTGATCAATTCCTTCTCAATCATGGGTATAGATCCATGGCAAGTGGGTAATTGAATCCCAATCTCTTGGTGATCCAATTTCTCTCAACATAACCAATTGCCACTCTCGTGATCTAATTGTTCATGAGAAGAGATGAAGGTCAATTTCTAATCCAAGCCACACAATTTCCAGAATCTCAACTTAGGGAGGTTACATCTCACATACCAACCAAAGTGTATTGATTAGGGAGATTATGAAAGGATGAACTCTAAACTGAACTATGTGGTTCATTTCTCAAATTCACCACACAATTCATATAGATTAACCCCTCTCTCGATGGTGATTGAATCTTTAAAGAACAAGAGTTTCCTCTTGGATTAACCACTTGAATTGAGAAGGAGAAGATGATTTATCAATGCATTCAAACAAGCAGAGCTCTTCCCCCTAATGAAAGTGGGGTTTAGTGAATCATAGCTCCAATTTCAACAACAATTGCCATAAATGAAAATTAAACTAAGTGTGAAGAAAGATGAAGAAGAAGAAGAAAATGCTTAAAACTGAAAGATGAAAAGTTGCAAGAAAAGCCAAAATAGCTTTCTGGTATACTCCCGGAAATTCAAGAGAGTTCTCCAAGTACAAGTGCTAGAAAGTAAAAGTTTCTGAGTCTAAATTTCAAAAAAAATCCTCCTAAAAGTACACCACTATTTCCTATTTATACTACTCCTAAAACTCCTTTAAAGATCTTTGATTGGGCTAGCAATGTGGGCTTCATTCTTTGTTAAATTCTTGGCAATGGAAGAAGTCAATGGAGCAAGTGTTGCTAAACAGAGAAGGAAGAGCTCATTCATAATGCTCCTGGCCCAATGCGGCGTTACTGGCAAACACGCCAGTGTAAAGGCACGTTGGCAATGTGCTTATGAGTTTCCTGGGCTGGGAACTTTGTGCTGGGCGTTGTTAGCCCAAGTTGTTGCTAACAACTTGGCTTTTCTTCTTTTTGGCTCCACTTTCATGCTTAATGTTGCCCAGAATTTGAGTATCAATCCTCTGCTTCAATATGGACTATCATACATCATTGGAAAGCTCAGAGTGTCTTCTTTCTAATGCACTTGGAATCATCTTAATTGAAGCTTTGTAGCTCAAGTTATGCTTCCTCAAAGAAGGTAAGGTCAGGCTGCCAAGTTGTTGCTGAACACGCCCCTTTCTTCTCAAGTTGGCAATGTGCCAACCCTCCCAAGGCTGAAACATGGGGCTGGCGTTGTCCTCAAACACGCCCCCTTGTTGGCACGTTGGCAACGTGCTCGTGCTCCCCTCCAGGGCTGCTTTCTAGCCTTCAACTTTGCTTGTCACGTTGCCTTGGAACACGCCTCTAGAGCTTGGCATTGGCAACGTGCTCGAGTGAGGGAAAGTTGCTCTCCAAACTTGTTTGCTGCGTTGTTGTGGATAACGCCCATGCATTTCAGCGTTGGCAACGTTGGCTTCCTTTCCTGGACAGCCTCCTTGCTTGGCGTTGTCACAAAACACTCCAACTCTTCCTGGAGTTAGCAACGTGCTCGAGCCATCCTCAAGGGCTCATTCATGCTTCTTTGAATTTCAACCTCATTTCCTTGTTTTTTTGGGGCCTAAAGATGACTCTGATTCGAGCTTTTATTTCATGCTCCACTATAGACTATTATATATGATTTGAAAGCTCTGAATGTCAACTTTCCAACGCAACTGAAAGCACTCAATTTGGATCTCTATAACTTAAGTTATGCTCCTTTGAAGGAGACAGGGTCAGGCTGCCAAATCGCACACGTTTTTGGTGAAAACGCCCTTGTTTCCAGCGTTGCCAACGTGCTCAGATTCTGAAGCTCTAAATGAAGCCATCTTTTGAAGCTTCAAATGAATGCCAATCCTATACTATGATATATGGTTGGAAAGCTCTGGATGTCTACTTTCAAATGCCGTTGGAATCACCTCATTTGGAGCTTTGTAGCTCAAGATATACTCCATTGAAGGAGGTAAGGTCAGGCTGCCAGGGTTGCCAGCGTTTTTGGCAAACACTCCTTCTTCTCAGCACGTTGGCAACGTGCCAGCCCCTGCCCCCTTGCTCCATGCTTGCTTCCTGGCGTTGCCACTACACACGCCAATGAACCTTCAAGTTGGCAACGTGCTTGTGGGTGCCTTCTTGCTCCAAGCTTTGCTTGCTACGTTACCATTGCACACGGCTTTAGAAGCTGGCGTTGGCAACGTGCTCGAGCTTCTTCTCTGGGCAAATTCTTCTAGCTCAGCGTTGCCTTGAACAACTCCTATACTCCCACGTTGGCAACGCCCTCGAAGCTCCTCCCTGGCCCAAGTTGGCAACGCCCAAATGTGCACTCCAATGTAGCTTGGCGTTGCCTTCAAACACTCACCCTTTCTCCAAGTTGGCAACGCCCAAATGTGCATAGTTCTCACAGGAGACCACTTTCTTGCAAGGTTGTTTGTTCTCTTCCTGAAGTAAGGTTTCAATGGCGTTGCCAACTTGAATCCCAAGTTAGCAACGTGCATATTGTTATTCTTGAAAGAGTTGATAACCACTTGCTTGCTTCATTCTTGCTTCAATGCTTTCTTGTTTCATCACCTATCATTAACAAGGGAAATTGCTTCAAAGTCTCACCAATCCATGCAATTAATTCCATGAGATTCATTCATACTCATTCATTTATGTATTCCTTAAATCATTTGCATGAATTTGGCTACAATTAACATGGTCTTTGGTATTCTCATGCATGAAGACAAAACTCATAAAAATACTTATTTATTTAAAGAAAATGAGTGAAACTAAGCTAAAACCAACTAAACTAACTAGCTAATATAGTAAATATGCAAATGCATCACATTACCATTTGAACTAATGTGTGATGCCAGTGACCATGCCATTAGTGCAGTGTTGGGACAAAGGCATGACAAGCTTCTGCACGTCATTCATTATGCTAGTCGTGTTTTAAATGACGCACAGAAGAACTACACAACCACAGAAAAAGAGTTACTTACAGTGATTTACGCCATTGACAAGTTCAGGTCTTATTTAGTAGGATCAAAAGTGATTGTGTACACTGACCATGCTGCTCTTAAATATCTACTCACAAAGCAGGATTCAAAACCCAGACTCATAAGATGGGTGTTGCTTCTGCAAGAGTTTGATATAGAAATAAGAGACAGAAAAGGGACAAAGAACCAAGTAGTAGATCACCTGTCTCGAATAGAACCAGTAGAAGAGGCATCCCTCCCTCTTACTAAGATCTCTGAAAACTTTCTGGATGAGCAACTCTTTGCCATCCAAAAAGTACCATGGTTTGCAGACATTGCAAAATACAACGCTGTGAGATTCATACCCAAAGAGTATAGTAGGCAGCAATCAAAGAAATTGATCACAGATGCAAAGTACTATCTTTGGGATGAACCATATCTCTTTAAGAGATGTGCAGACGGAGTAATCCGTAGATGTGTGCCTAAAGAGGAAGCACAGAAGATCCTCTAGCATTGTCATGGATCACAATATGGAGGACATTTTGGAAGTGAGTGAACAGCCACAAGAGTCCTCCAATGTGGCTTCTATTGGCCTACTCTCTATAAAGACTCCCGAGAGTTTGTACTTAATTGTGATAGTTGCCAAAGATCTGGCAATCTGCCTCACAGTTATGCCATGCCTCAACAAGGGATCTTGGAGATTGAGTTGTTTGAAGTATGGGGTATTGACTTCATGGGACCTTTCCCACCATCATACTCAAACACTTATTGGTGCACGAAATTCCAATCACACTTTTGCAATTCCGCACAACTAACCAGCAAGTGCACTGGGTCGTCCAAGTAATACCTTACGTAAGGGTCGATCCCATGGAGATTGTTGGCTTGAAGCAAGCTATGGTTATCTTGTGACTCTTAGTCAGGATATCAATAATTCTCAAGTTTAATTGTGAAAAGTAAAAGAACATGAAATAAATACTTGTTTTGTAGTAATGGAGAACAGGTTGAGGTTTTGGAGATGCTCTATTTTCTGAATCTCTGCTTTCCTACTGTCTTCTTCTTCATGCACGCAAGGCTCCTTCCATGGCAAGCTGTATGTAGGGTTTCACCGTTGTCAATGGCTACCTCCCATCCTCTCAGTGAAAATGTTCAATGCGCTCTGTCACAGCACGGCCAATCATCTGTCGGTTCTCAATCAGGTTGGAATATAATCCAGTGATTCTTTTGCATCTGTCACTAACGCCCAGCCCTCAAGAGTTTGAAGCTCATCACAGTCATTCAATCCTTGAATCCTACTCA
>NC_029775.3:55774249-55775306 GCF_000817695.3 Arachis duranensis | reverse complement strand
ATCTAAAGTAGAATGGAGGTGGTTGTCAGGCACACGTTCATAGGTGAGAATGATGATGAGTGTCACGGATCATCACATTCATCAAGTTGAGGAACAAGTGATATCTTAGAATAGAAGCAAGCGTGATTGAATGAAAAACAGCAGTAATTGCATTAATCCATCAAGACACAGCAGAGCTCCTCACCCCCAACCATGGGATTTAGAGACTCATGCCGTAGAAGATACAATAAGAAACGTGTAATGTGTCATGAGGTAATGATACAATGTCAAAATATCCTATTTATAGTGAACAAGTAACCTACGATATACAGAAATAAGTAAATGACGTAAAAATCCACTTCCGGGGTCCACTTGGTGTGTGCTTGGGCTGAGCATTGACGCTTTCATGTGTAGAGACTTTTCCTGGAGTTAAACGCCAGCTTTTGTACCAGTTTGGGCGTTTAACTCCAATTTTTGTGCCTGTTCCGGCGTTAAACGCCGGGAATTCTGAAGCTGATTTGCAACGCCGGTTTGGGCCATCAAATCTCGGGCAAAGTATAAACTATTATACATTGCTGAAAAGCCCAGGATGTCTACTTTCCAACGCAATTGAGAGTGCGCTAATTGGGTTTCTGAATCTCTAGAAAATCCACTTCGAGCGCAGGGAGGTCAGAATCCAACAGCATCTGCAGTCCTTTTTCAGAATCAGATTTTTGCTCAGGTCCCTCAATTTCAGCCAGAAATTACCTGAAATCACAGAAAAACACACAAACTCATAATAAAGCCCAGAAAAATAAATTTTAAATAAAAACTAATAAAAACATACTAAAAACTAACTAAAATGTACTAAAAACATACTAAAAACAGTGCCAAAAAGCGTATAAATTATCCGCTCATCACAACACCAAACTTAAATTGTTGCTTGTCCCCAAGCAACTGAAAACCAAATAGGATAAAAGAAGAGAACATACTATAGACTCCAAAATATCAATGAAACTTAGCTCCAATTAGATGAGCGGGACTAGTAGCTTTTTGCTTCTGAACAGTTTTGGCATCTCACTTTATCCTTTGAAGTTTA
>NC_029775.3:55770630-55773282 GCF_000817695.3 Arachis duranensis | reverse complement strand
GTGGAGGGAAGTGCATCCCTTGAGGCATCTCAGGGATTTCATGATGAGGAATTTCCTCATGCTCTTGTTTGCTCCATCCTTTTCTTAGTGATGAGATTTTGAGATGAATCTCTCTATCTCCCATACTCAGAGGTGGAAGCTTTTGCCTTCCCTTTCCTCTTTCTAGAGGTTTCTCTGGCCTTAAGTGTCATACATGGTTATGGAAAAACAAAAAGCAACGCTTTTACCACACCAAACTTAGAAGGTTTGCTCATCCTCGAGCAACAGAAGAGAAGAGGGAGCAGAAGAAGAAGAAATAGAGGAGATGGAGGGGGCTTTATGTTTCGGCCAAGGGGGAGAAGTAGTGTTTAGGTTGTGTGAAAATGAGGGGGTGAAGATGGGTTTATATAGGGGTGGAGAGGTATTAAGGTGATTGGTGAGTGGGTGAAGAAGAGAGAGAGTGGTAGGGTAAGTGGGGATCCTGTGGGGTCCACAGATCCTGAGGTGTCAAGGATAACTCATCCCTGCACCAAGTGGCGTGCAAAACGCCCTTTTCTGCCAATCCTGGCGTTAAACGCCAGGCTGCTGCCCATTTCTGGCGTTTAATGCCAGCTTCTTGCCCATTCCTGGCGTTAAACGCCAGTCTGGTGCCCCTTTCTGGCGTTAAACGCCCAGAATGGTGCCAGACTGGGGGTTAAACGCCCATTTGCTATCCTTACTGGCGTTTAAACGCAGCAGGTTTTTCCTCCAGGGTGTGCTATTTTTCTTTCTGTTTTTCATTCTGTTTTTGCTTTTTCAATTGATTTTGTGACTTCACATGATCATCAACCTACAGAAAACATAAAATAACAATGGAAAATAGATAAATATAACATTGGGTTGCCTCCCAACAAGCGCTTCTTTAATGTCAATAGCTTGACAGTGGGCTCTCTTGGAGCCTCACGGATACTCAGAGCATGATGATGGCCTCTCAACACCAAACTTAGAGTTTGAATGTGGGGGCTTTATTTGACTCTGTATTGAGAGAATCCTTTCATGCTTCTTCCCTTTCCTGTCTGCAAACCATGGTACTTCCTGAATGGCAAATAGTTGCTCATCCAGAAAGGTTTCAGAGATCTCAGTAGGAGAGTGGAGTGCTCCTGCTACTGGTTCTATTCGGGACAGGTGATCAGCTACTTGATTCTCTGTCCCTTTTCTGTCTCTTATTTTTATATCAAACTCTTGCAGAAGAAACACCCATCTTATGAGCCTGGGTTTTGAATCCTGCTTTGTGAGTAGATATTTAAGAGCAGCATGGTCAGTGTACAGAATCACTTTTGATCTTACTAGATAGGATCTAAACTTGTCAATGGCATAAACCACTGCAAGTAACTCTTTTTCTGTGGTTGTGTAATTCTTCTGTGCATCATTTAAAACACGACTAGCATAATAAATGACGTGCAGAAGCTTGTTATACCTCTGTCCCAACACTGCACCTATGGTATGGTTACTGGCATCACACATTAGTTCGAATGGTAATGTCCAGTCTGGTGCAGAGATGACTGGTACTGTGACCAGCTTAGCTTTTAGAGTCTCAAACGCCTGCAGACACTCCTTATCAAAGATAAATGACGTGTTAGCAGCTAGCAGATTACTCAGAGGTTTGGAAATTTTTGAAAAATCCTTTATAAACCTTCTGTAGAATCCTGCATGCCCCAGAAAGCTTCTGATTGCCTTAACATTGGTAAGTGGTGGTAATTTTTCAATTTTGGTAGGTGGTGGTAATTTTTCAATTACTTCAACTTTAGCTTGATCCACCTCTATTTCCTTGTTTGAAATTTTATGCCCAAGGACAATCCCTTCAGTCACCATAAAGTGACATTTTTCCTAGTTTAAAACTAGGTTGGTCTCTTGGCATCTTTTCAGAACAAGTGCTAGATGGTTAAGGCAGGAGCTGAATGAGTCTCCAAATACTGAAAAGTCATCCATGAAGACTTCCAAAAATTTCTCTACCATATCTGAGAAGATAGAGAGCATGCACCTCTAAAAGGTTGCAGGTGTATTACACAAACCAAAGGGCATCCTTCTGTATGCAAATACTCCAGAAGGACATGTGAATGCTGTTTTCTCTTAGTCTTGAGGATCTACTGCAATTTGGTTGTAACCTGAATAGCCATCCAAAAAGCACTAATATTCATGACCTGCTAGTCTCTCTAACATCTGGTCTATGAATGGTAAAGGAAAATGATCCTTCCTTGTGGTTGTATTGAGCCTTCTGTAGTCAATACACATACGCCACCCTGTAACTGTTCTTGTAGGAACCAGTTCATTCTTTTCATTATGAACCACTGTCATGCCTCCCTTTTTGGGGACAACGTGGACAGGACTCACCCAGGGGCTATCAGAAATAGGATAAATAATCCCAGCCTCTAGTAACTTAGTGACCTCTTTCTGCACCACCTCCTTCATGGCTGGATTTAGCCGCCTCTGTGGTTGAACCACTGGCTTAGCATCATCCTCCAATAGGATATTGTGCATGCATCTTGATGGGCTAATGCCCTTAAGATCACTTATGGACCACCCAAGAGCTGTCTTGTGTGTCCTTAGCACTTGAATTAGTGCTTCCTCTTCCTGTGGATTTAAAGCAGAGCTTATAATCACTGAAAAAGTGTCACCTTCTCCCAGAAATGCATA
>NC_029775.3:55767776-55768572 GCF_000817695.3 Arachis duranensis | reverse complement strand
TGAGGAAAGAGAAAAACAACAAAATGACACCAAACTTAAAATTTTTAGAAAATCAAACACAAATTTTCGAAAATTTTAAAGGAAAACACAAAGAAGACACCAAACTTAGAATTTTTAAAGGTAAAGAAACAACTAAGACTATGCAAATTCAAAAAATTAAGAGAAAGTAAAAGCATGCAATTGACACCAAACTTAAAAAATGAAACTAGACTCAAATAAAAGACTCTAAACCAACAAAATAAAATACTCCTAATCTAAGCAACAAGATAAACCGTCAGTTGTCCAAACTCCAACAATCCCCGGCAACGGCGCCAAAAACTTGGTGCACGAAATTCCAATCACACTTTTGCAATTCCGCACAACTAACCAGCAAGTGCACTGGGTCGTCCAAGTAATACCTTATGTGAGTAAGGATCGATCCCACGGAGATTGTTGGCTTGAAGCAAGCTATGCTTATCTTGTAACTCTTAGTCAGGATATCAATAATTCTCAGGTTTAATTGTGAAAAGTAAAAGAACATGAAATAAATACTTGTTTTGCAGTAATGGAGAACAGGTTGAGGTTTTGGAGATGCTCTATCTTTTGAATCTCTGCTTTCCTACTGTCTTCTTCTTCATGCACGCAAGGCTCCTTCCATGGCAAGCTATATGTAGGGTTTCACCTTTGTCAATGGCTACCTCCCATCCTCTCAGTGAAAATGTTCAACGCGCTCTGTCACAGCACGGCTAATCATCTGTCGGTTCTCAATCAGGTTGGAATATAATCCAGTGATTCTTTTGCGTCTGTCACTAACGCA
>NC_029775.3:55760945-55767688 GCF_000817695.3 Arachis duranensis | reverse complement strand
GAAGATTCTGATTAAGGAATCCAAGAGATATTCACTCAATCTAAAGTAGAACGGAGGTGGTTGTTAGGCACACGTTCATAGGTGAGAATGATGATGAGTGTCACAGATCATCACATTCATCAAGTTGAGGAACAAGTGATATCTTAGAATAGAAGCAAGTGTGATTGAATGAAAAATAGTAGTAATTGCATTAATCCATCAAGACACAGCAGAGCTCCTCACCCCTAACCATGGGGTTTAGAGACTCATGCCGTAGAAGATACAATAAGAAACGTGAAATGTGTCATGAGGTAAAGATACAATGTCAAAATATCCTATTTATAGTGAACTAGTAACCTAGGATATACAGAAATGAGTAAATGACGTAAAAATCCACTTCCGGGGTCCACTTGGTGTGTGCTTGGGCCGAGCATTGAAGCTTTCATGTGTAGAGACTTTTCCTGGAGTTAAACGCCAGCTTTTGTGCCAGTTTGGGCGTTTAACTCCAATTTTTGTGCCAGTTCCGGTGTTAAACGCCGGGAATTCTGAAGCTGATTTGAAACGCCAATTTGGGCCATCAAATCTCGGGCAAAGTATGGACTATTAAACATTGCTAGAAAGCCCAGGATGTCTACTTTCCAACGCAATTGAGATCGCGCTAATTGGGCTTCTGAAGCTCCAAAAATTCTACTTCGAGCGCAGGGAGGTCAGAATCCAACAGCATCTGCAGTCCTTTTTCAGCCTCTGAATCAGATTTTTGCTCAGGTCCCTCAATTTCAGCCAGAAATTACCTGAAATCACATAAAAACACACAAACTCATAGTAAAGCCCAGAAAAGTGAATTTTAAATAAAAGCATACTAAAAACTAACTAAATGTACTAAAAACATACTAAAAACAGTGCCAAAAAGCGTATAAATTATCCGCTCATCACTTATATTTTGGTGGCAATGGATTATGTATCCAAATGGGTGGAAGCTATTGCAACACCCACTAATGATACTAAGACAGTGTTGAAATTTTTCCAAACACATATCTTCAGCAGATTTGGTGTCCCTAGAGTACTAATCAGTGATGGGGGCACTCATTTCTGCAATAAACAGCTTTACTCTGCTATGGTTCGATATGGAGTTAGCCATAGGGTGGCAACTCCATATCATCCACAGACAAATGGGCAAGCTGAAGTCTCTAATAGAGAAGTTAAAAGAATCCTGGAATGGACTGTGATTAACCGTAGAAGGGATTGGGCAAGAAGCTTGGATGATGCTCTGTGGGCATACAAAACAGCATCCAAGACTCCTATAGGGACCTCTCCATACCAGCTTGTGTATGGAAAAGCCTGTCACTTGCCAGTGGAACTAGAATATAAGGCCTACTGGGCAACCAGATTCCTAAACCTTGATGCCAAGTTAGCTGGAGAAAAACGATTTCTCCCGTTAAATGAGCTAGAGGAATTCAGACTCAATGCTTTCGAAAATGCAAAAATTTACAAAGAGAAAGCAAAAAGATGGCATGATAAGAAGCTGTCATCCAGAGTCTTTGAGCCAGGGCAGAAAGTTCTGTTGTTTAATTCTAGGCTCAGATTATTCCCCGGGAAATTGAAATCCCGGTGGAGAGGACCATATGTGATTACAGGTGTGTCACCATATGGATACGTAGAGCTTCAGGATAATGATTCTAATAAAAAGTTCATTGTTAATGGACAGAGAGTCAAACATTATCTTGAAAGTAATTTTGTGCAAGAATGCTCAAAACTGAGACTTGAATAAAGCTCAATAATAGTCCAGCTAAAGACAATAAATGAGCACTTGCTGGGAGGCAACCCAGCCATTAACAAAGCTTATTTGTTAATTAATTGAATTTTACAGGTTCATATTGATTATCTTCAAGGTAAAATAGCAATTACATGAGTTCACAGAGTTACAGAAGGATTCAGAGGATAAAACATCAAAAAGAAGCTCACTGGTGCGAAAAAGCCAGTAAAAGCTGTTTTGGGCATTAAATGCCCAAAACAAGCATCTACTGGGGATTTAACGCCAGTAGAGATAGCCATCTGGGCGTTAAACGCCAGAAAGAAGCACCTTCTGGGCGTTTAACACCAGATTTACAGCATCCTGGGCGTTCAAAAAAATGCCCAGTGATAAAGGAGTTTCTGCCGTTTAATGCCAGCTAGAAGCAATAGCTGGGCGTTAAACGCCCAGACCAAGCACCAACTAGGCGTTAAACGCCCAAAACATGCAGCGTTTGGGCATTTAACGCCAAGATTGTGGGGAGGAGGTAAATTCATTTTTCACTTCAAAGTTTTTCCATTTTTCATATTTCAATTCATGATTTCTTGCATAAACATGTTACAAACTCTCATCTTCCAACTTCAATTCCAAAAATTTTTAATCCTAAACATGTTTCTTAATTTTTCTTCAAAATATTTTTAAACCTTTTTCAAAACTCAATTATCTTTTTAAATTCTTTTCAAATCTTTTTAAATTCTTCTCAAATCTTTTTAAATTCATCATATCTTATTTTCAAAATTCAGATTTATTTTTTTAAATATCTTTCATATCTTTTCAATTTTAAATTGCATCTTTTTCCTATCATACTTATCTTTTACAAATCATATCTTCTATCATATCTTCTTTAAAATTTTCGAAAACCCACCCCCTTCCCTTTAAATCCTAGTTCGGCCTCCCTCATCTCCTCCACAGTTCGAACTTGGCTCTCCATCTATCCCTCTCCTTTCCTTTCTTTTGCTTGAGGACAAGAAAACCTCTAAGTTTGGTGTGTTTATCCGTGATAACTAAACTAATACCCACTAAGATCATGGCTTCTAAAGGAAAACAAACCACTCCAAGAGGCAAGAAAGAGAATATTCCAAAACCACTTTGGAATCAAGGGAAGTTCTTAACCAAAGAACATTTAGACCATTACTACAAAATAATGGTTCTAAGGTCAGTGATCCCGGAAGTTAAATTCGATCTGAAAGAAGATGAATATCCGGAGATCCAAGAGAAAATTTGAAACAGGAGCTGGGAAATCCTGGCTAATCCTAAAACAAAGGTGGGAAAAAACATGGTCCATGAATTCTACTCTAATCTGTGGTAAACAGACATACAGAGAATAGCTGGAACCGCCTTCTATGACTATAAAATGCTGGTCAGAGGGAAGATTGTTCACCTCCACCCTGACAAAATCAGGGAGATCTTTAAGCTACCTCAGCTGAAAGATGACCCAGACTCCTTTAATAGGAGAATGATGAGAACAAATAAGGGCTTGGACAAAATTCTAGAGGACATATGCCTCCCTGGAACCAAGTGGACAACCAGCACAAAGGTCGTCCCAATCTAACTCAAGAGTGAAGATCTCAAACCAGTCGTCAGAGACTGGCTGGACTTCATTGGGCGTTCTATACTGCCCACTAGCAACCGCTCTAAAGTCACCATCAAAAGAGCAGTAATGACCCATTGCATTATGTTGGGAAAAGAAGTAGAAGTTCATCAGCTGATTTCTTGTGAACTTTACACAATTGCAAACAAAAACTCCAAAAATGCCAAATTGGCTTATCCAAGCTTAATCTCTATGTTATGTAAAGATGCTTGGGTAAAGATGGGAGTAGATGAGTATATCTTAGTTGAGCAACCAATCACCAAAAAGTCAATGGAAGGAAAACAAGTGCAGGACGACTCCATCAAGAGGAAAGCACAAGAATTCCTCCCAGAAATCCCTCAATTTGAATACTGGGAGCGTCTTGAAGCATCTGTTACCAAGTTGCAAGAAGCTATGGACCAATTAAGAGAAGAACAGAAAAATCAAAATAGCATGCTTTGCAAACTGCTTGGGGAACAAGAGGAGCAAAGGCGTGAACTTAGGGAACTGAAGCGTCAGAAGCTGTCTCTTGAAGGACCACGCACTCCACAGACCAAAGGAGCATCCACCTCCCAAAATAAAGGTTGTTGAGTCCTAATCTTAACCTTAACTCTGTCATAATTGTTCTTATTAGGAATTTACCTTAGAAGTTACATATGAGTAGTAGTAATTAGTATCTCTATTTTGATTTTATCTCCAATTAAGCTATAATTTATTTCTCTCATCATCATTAAACATGAATAAAATAGTAGATTTTTAGAATAAAGAGGCAATAATTTTTTTCGAGTTTTTAATAAGAAAAATTCTAATTATTTATATGTGGTGGCAATACTTTCTGTCTTCTGAATGAATGCCTGAACAGTGCATATTTTTTATATTAAATTTTATGAATGTTAAAATTGTTGGCTCTTGAAAGAATGATGAACAAGAGAAATATTATTGTTGATCTAAAAAATCATGAAATTAATTCTTGAAGCAAGAAAAAGCAGTGAAAAAAAAAAGAGAAGGAGCAGTAGAAAAAGCCAATAGCCCTTTAAACCAAAAGGCAAGGGTAAAAAGGATCCAAGACTTTGAGCATCAATGGATAGGAGGGCCCAAGGAAAGAAATCCAGGCCTAAGCGGCTAAATCAAGCTGTCCCTAACCATATGCTTGTGGCATGCAGGTCCAAGTGAAAAGCTTGAGACTGAGTGGTTAAAGTCATGATCCAAGGCAAAAGAGTGTGCTTAAGAACTCTGGATACCTCTAATTGGGGACTTTAGCAAAGCTAAGTCACAATCTAAAAAGGTTCACCCAGTTATGTGTCTGTGGCATTTATGTATCCAGTGGTAATACTGAAAAATAAAGTGCTTAGGGCCACGGCCAAGACTTATAAAGTAGCTGTGTTCAACAATCAACATACTAAACTAGGAGAATCAATAATACTATCTAAATGAGATATTATTGCTTCTTGATTTCTTTTTATCCTATTTTATTTATCTAGTTGCTTGGGGACAAGCAACAGTTTAAGTTTGGTGTTGTGATGAGCGGATATTTTATACGCTTTTTGGGGGGTAATTTCATGTAGTTTTTAGTATGTTTTAGTTAGTTTTTAGTATATTTTTATTATTTTTTAGGCAAAATTCATATTTCTGGACTTTACTATGAGTTTTTGTGTTTTTCTGTGATTTCAGGTATTTTCTGGCTAAAATTGAGGGAGCTGAGCAAAAATCTGATTCAGGCTGAAAAAGGACTGCTGATGCTGTTGGATTCTGACCTCCCTGCACTCGGAATAGATTTTTTGGAGTAAACGAAGTCCAATTCGCGCGCTCTTAATTGGGTTGGAAAGTAGACATCCAGGGCTTTCCAGCAATATATAATAGTCCATACTTTGCTCGAAGATAAATGACGTAAACTGGCGTTTAATGCCAGTTCCATGTTCCATTCTGGCGTTAAACGCCAGAAACAGGTTACCAGTTGGAGTTGAACACCCAAAACAGGTCACAACCTGACGTTTTACTCCAGAAACAGCCCAGGCACGTGAGAAGCTCAAGTCTCAGCCTCAGCACATACCAAGTGGGCCCCAGAAGTGGATTTCTACACTATCTATCTTAGTTTACTCATTTTCTGTAAACCTAGGTTACTAGTTTAGTATTTAAACAACTTTTAGAGACTTATTTTGTACCTCATGACATTTTAGATCTGAACTTTGTACTTTTTGACGGCATGAGTCTCTAAACTCCATTGTTGGGGGTGAGGATCTCTGCAGCATCTCGATGAATTAATGCAACTATTTCTGTTTTCTATTCAAACACGTTTGTTTCTATCTAAGATGTTTATTCGCACTTCAATATGATGAATATGATGATCCGTGACACTCATCCCTATTCTCAATCTATGAACATGTGCCTGACAACCACTTCTATTCTACCTTCGATTAAATGAGTATCTCTTGGATTCCTTAATCAGAATCTTTGTGGTATAAGCTAGAATCCATTGGCAGCATTCTTGAGAATCCAGAAAGTCTAAACCTTGTCTGTGGTATTCCGAGTAGGATTAAGGGATTGAATGACTGTGACGAGCTTCAAACTCGCGATTGTTGGGCGTAGTGACAGACGCAAAAGGATCAATGGATCCTATTCCGACATGATCGAGAATCGACAGATGATTAGCCGTGCGGTGACAGCGCACCAGGACCATTTTTACTGAGAGGATGGATGGTAGCCATTGACAATGGTGATCCACCAACACACAGCTTGCCATAGGAGGAACTTTGCGTGCGTGAAGAAGAAGACAGGGGGAAGCAGAAATTCAGAAGACAAAGCATCTCCAAAACTCCAACATATTCTCCATTACTGTGTAACAAACACTCATTTCATGCACTCGAAGTGGATTTTCGCGAGCTACAGAAGCCTAATTCGCACGCTCTTAACTGCGTTGGAAAGTAGACATCCTGGGCTTTCCAGCAATGTATAATAGCCCATACTTTGTCCGAGATTTGATGGCCCAAACAGGCGTTCCAAGTCAACTCAAGAATTCTGGCGTAAAACGCCGGAACTGGCACAAGAATGGGAGTTAAACGCCCAAACTGGCACAAAAGCTGGCGTTTAACTCCAAGAAGAGTCTCTACACAAAAATGCTTCAATGCTCAGCCCAAGCACACACCAAGTGGGCCCGGAAGTGGATTTTTATGTAATTTACTCATCTTTGTAAACCCTAGGCTACTAGTTCTCTACAAATAGGACCTTTTACTATTGTATTCTCATCTTGGTAGCTATCTTTGAGTAGTCTTATGCTATCATAGATCATGGGGGCTGGTCTCTCGGCCATGCCTAGACCTTGTTCTTATGTATTTTCAACAGTGGAGTTTCTACACACCATAGATTAAGGTGTGGAGCTCTGCTGTACCTCAAGTATTAATGCAATTA
>NC_029775.3:55760274-55760672 GCF_000817695.3 Arachis duranensis | reverse complement strand
ATCTCCATACGCTTATCTGAAATTCTCACCAATGAATTACATAAGTATCTCTATCTTTATTTTATGTTTTATATTATCCTCCATAACCATTTGAGTCCGCCTGACTGAGATTTACAGGATGACCATAGCTTGCATCATACCAACAATCTCCGTGGGATCGACCCTTACTCGCGTAAGGTTTATTACTTGGACGACCTAGTGCACTTGCTGGTTAGTTGTGCGAAGTTGTGATAAAGAGTTGAGATTGCAATTGAGCGTACCATGTTGATGGCGCCATTGATGATCACAATTTCGTGCACCAAGTTTTTTTGGCGCCGTTGCCGGGGAATTAAATGTCCTAACTACAGTTTCGCATTTGTTCCCTGCAATAACAGTGCCAAGTTTTGATCCGGCAACAA
>NC_029775.3:55758872-55760056 GCF_000817695.3 Arachis duranensis | reverse complement strand
GCTGAAGCTTGGCTAGCCATGTCTAATTCCTTTAGACTTAAGCTTTAGACTAACATTGCATGATTCCTGGAATTCTTATTAAAAATTTTGAATCTCTTTATTTTCTTCTCCGTATAATTTTCGAAAAATCCAAAAAAATTACAAAGTCATAAAAACCAAAAATATTTTATGTTTCTTGTTGAGTCTAGTGTCTCATTTTAAGTTTGGTGTCAATTGCATGCATTCTTTGAATTCAATCATGTGTCTTCATTGATCTTCAAGTTGTTCTTGATGATTTCATTGCTCTGATCTTTAAATTCTCTTGTCTTAAGTGCTTTGTTGTTTCTCATATGCATTCTCAACTTGTTAGTGTTAGTAGTATACAAACTTCTAAGTTTGGTGTCTTGCATGCATTGTTTATTTGATTTTAGTTGCATTTTGATTTTTCCTCATCATTAAAAATCTAAAAAATTTTTTAATTTGTGTCTTTTCAAGTCAATAATGCAGAGAATTGAAGATTCAGAACATACAACAGAGGAATTACACAGAAAAAGCTGGGCGTTCAAAACGCCAAGTGAGGAAGGAAAACTGGCGTTTAAACGCCAGCCAGGGCACCTGGCTGGGCGTTTAACGCCCAAAAGGATAGAGTTTTGGGTGTTAAACGCCAGAATGGAACGCTAGGATGGCACAAGAGGGAAGATTTTGTTTTCAATTCAAATTTTTTTTCAAGTTTTCATAATTTTTCAAAATCAAATCTTTTTCAAATCATATCTTTTCAATCATATCTTTTCAAAATCAATTTCTTTCCACTTTCAAAAATACTTGCTAACAATTAATGATTTGATTCGACATTTCAAGTATGTTGCCTTTTCTGTTGAGAAAGGTTTAATGTTTGAATCATATCTGTTCTTGTTAGCCAAGTCATTAATTTTAAAAATCAAATCTTTTTAAACTGTTTTTCAATCATATCTTTTTAAAACCATAACTTTTCAATCATATCTTTTTAATCACATCTTTTTCAAAAATAGTTTTCAATCATATCTTTTTTATTTCTAATTTCAAAATCTTTTTCAAAAATCACTTTATCTCTTTCCCAATCATATTTTTCGAAAATCATTCTTCAATTTTTCAAAATGTTTTTAAAATCTTTTTAATTTATTTTTGAAAATTTCTTCCCCTCTTTTCACATCCTTCTATTTATGGAA
>NC_029775.3:55758455-55758665 GCF_000817695.3 Arachis duranensis | reverse complement strand
TGGGAGAAGCATCTCTATCCCTGCCATTGGAGCAAACAACTTTGAGCTTAAGCCTCAATTAGTTTCTCTAATGCAACAGAATTGCAAGTTCCATGGACATCCATTGGAAGATCCTCATCAGTTTTTAGCTGAATTCTTGCAAATCTGTGACACTGTCAAGACCAATGGGGTTGACCCTGAGGTCTACAGACTTATGCTATTCCCTTTTGT
>NC_029775.3:55758095-55758198 GCF_000817695.3 Arachis duranensis | reverse complement strand
CTGACATGCTTTCTGAGTGGAGCATCATAGGTATCTTCTATGATGGTCTGTCTGAACTGTCCAAGATGTCATTGGATAGCTTTGCTGGAGGATCTCTTCATTT
>NC_029775.3:55738237-55757910 GCF_000817695.3 Arachis duranensis | reverse complement strand
GAAGAAACAGGTTTAGCAATGGCAAGCCTTTTCCATCATCTTCTCAGCAACAGACAGAGAATTCTAAGCAGAACTCCTCTGATTTAGAAACTATAGTCTCTGATCTAATCAAAACCACTCAAAGTTTCATGACTGAAACAAGGTCCTCCATTAGAAATTTGGAGGCACAAGTGGGTCAGTTGAGCAAGAAAGTCACTGAACTCCCTCCTAGCACTCTTCCAAGAAATACAGAAGAGAATCCAAAAGGAGAATGCAAGGCCATCAACATGGCCGAACTTGGAGAGGAGAAAGAGGCAGTGAGTGCCACTGAGGAAGACCTCAATGGACGTCCACTGGACTCCAATGAGTTCCCTAATGAGGAACCATGGGAATCTGAGGTTCACACTGAGACCATAGAGATTCCATTGGATTTACTTCTGCCATTCATGAGCTCTGATGAGTATTCGTCCTCTGAAGAGGATGAAGATGTCACTAAAGAGCAAGTTGCTAAGTACCTTAGAGCAATCATGAAGCTAAATGACAAGTTATTTGGTAATGAGACTTGGGAGGATGAACCCCCTTTGCTCACCAAAGAACTAGGTGACTTGACTAGGCAGAGATTACCTCAAAAGAGACAAGACCCTGGGAAGTTCTCAATACCTTGTACAGTAGGTACCATGACCTTCAAGAAGGCTCTGTGTGACCTAGGATCAAGCATAAACCTCATGTCTCTCTCTGTAATGGAGAAGCTAGGGATCTTTGAGGTGCAAGCTGCAAGAATCTCACTAGAGATGGCAGACAATTCAAGAAAACAAGCTTATGGACTTGTAGAGGATGTTCTGGTAAAAGTTGAAGACCATTACATCCCTGCTGATTTCATAGTCCTAGAGACTGGGAAGTGCATGGATGAATCCATCATCCTTGGCAGACCCTTCCTAGCCACAGCAAAGGCTGTGATTGATGTTGACAGAGGAGAATTGATCATTCAAGTGAATGAAGAATCCCTTGTGTTTAAGGCTCAAGGATATCCCTCTGCAACCATGGAGAGGAAGCATGAAGAGCTTCTCTCAAAACAGAGTCAAACAGAGCCCCCACAATCAAACTCTAAGTTTGGTGTTGGGAGGCCTCAACCAACTTCTAAGTTTGGTGTTGAACCCCTACATTCAAACTCTAAGTTTGGTGTTGGGAGGTTCCAACATTGCTCTGAGTATTTGTGAGGCTCCATGAGAGCCCACTGTCAAGCTACTGACATTAAAGAAGCGCTTGTTGGGAGGCACACCCTGGAGGAAAACTTGCTGGCATTTAAACGCCAGTAAGGGCAGCAAATGGGCGTTTAACGCCCAGTCTGACACCATTCTGGGCGTTTAACGCCAGAAAGGGGCACCAAACTGGCGTTAAACGCCAGGAAAGGGCAAGAAGCTGGCGTTAAACGCCAGAAATGGGCACCAGCCCGGCGTTTAACGCCAGAATCGGAGAAGGAGCATTTTTGCTCGCCACTTGGTGCAGGGATGAATTTTCCTTGACACCTCAGGATCTGTGGACCCCACAGGATCCCCACCTACCCCACCACTCTCTTTCTTCTTCACCCATTCACCAATCACCTCAATACCTCTTCCCCAAAAACCCCTCACCTATCAAATCCCACTATTCTCTTCATCACTCACATCCACCCTTCATAAAACCCACCTACCTCACCATTCAAATTCAAACAACTTTCCCTCCCAACCCACCCTCACATGACCGAACCCTACCCCTCTCTCCACCCCTATATAAACCCATCTTCACCCCTTCATTTTCACACAACCAAAACACTACTTCTCCCCCTTGGCCGAACCACAAAGCCACCACCCTCTCCTCTCTTCTTTTTTCTTTTGCTCGAGGACGAGCAAACCTTCTAAGTTTGGTATGGTAAAAGCATTGCTTTTTGTTTTTCCATAACCATTTATGGCATCTAAGGCCGGAGAAACCTCTAGAAAGAGGAAAGGGAAGGCAAAAGCTTCCACCTCCGTGTCATGGGAGATGGAGAGATTCATCTCAAGGGTGCATTCAACAAGTCGGAATCTTAATGGTTCAAGAGTTCTATGCTAATGCATGGATCACTAAGAACCATGATCAAAGTGTGAACCCGGACCCAAAGAATTGGCTTACAATGGTTCGGGGGAAATGCTTAGATTTTAGTCCAGAAAATGTAAGGTTGGCATTCAACTTGCCCATGATGCAAGGAGATGAACACCCTTACACTAGAAGGGTCAACTTTGATCAAAGGTTGGACCAAGTCCTCATAAACATTTGTGAAGAGGGCGCTCAATGGAATAGAGATTCAAGAGGGAAGCCGGTTCAACTGAGAAGGCATGACCTCAAGCCCGTGGCTAGGGGATGGTTGGAGTTTATCCAACGCTCAATCATTCCCACTAGCAACCGGTCCGAAGTTACTATAAACCGGGCCATCATGATTCATAGCATCATGATTGGAGAGGAAATAGAAGTTCATGAGGTTATATCCCAAGAACTTTATAAGGTGGCGGACAAGTCCTCTACCTTGGCAAGGTTAGCCTTCCCTCATCTCATTTGTCACTTCTATTATTCAGTCGGAATTGACATAGAGGGAGACATCCTCATTGATGAAGACAAGCCCATCACTAAGAAGAGGATGGAGCAAACAAGAGATCCTACTCACCATGAAATCCCTGAGATACCTCAAGGGATGCACTTTCCTCCACAAAACTATTGGGAGCAAATCAACACCTCCCTAGGAGAATTAAATTCCAACATGGGACAACTAAGGGTGGAGCACCAAGAACATTCCATTCTCCTCCATGAAATTCGAGAAGATCAAAGAATCATGAGAGAGGAGCAACAAAGGCAAGGAAGAGACATTGAGGAGCTCAAGCACTCCATAAGATCTTCAAGAGGAAGAACAAGCCGCCATCACTAAGGTGGACCCGTTCTTTATTCTCCTGTTTTTCGAATTTTTATGCCTATGTTTATCTATGTTTGTGTCTTATGATCATTAGTGTCTTAGTGTCTAAGCCTTAAAGTTATGAATGTCTTATGAATCCATCACCTTTCTTAAATGAAAAATGTTCTTAATTGGAAAAGAGAAGAATTGCATGAATTTTGAATTTTATAACAGATTAATTATTTTGATGTGGTGCCAATACTTTAACTTCTGAATGTATGCTTGAACAGTGCATATGTCTTTTGAATTTGCTGTTCATGAATGTGGGCTCTTGAAAGAATGATGAAAAAGGAGACATGTTACTGAGGATCTGAAAAACCATAAAAATGATTCTTGAAGCAAGAAAAAGCATTGAATTCAAAAAAAATAAAAAAAAAGAAGAAAAAGAAAAAAATAAAGTTGTGATCCAAGGCAAAAAGAGTGTGCTTAAGAACCCTGGACACCTCTAATTAGGGACTCTAACAAAGCTGAGTCGCAATCTGAAAAGGTTCACCCAGTTATGTGTCTGTGGCATGTATGTATCCGGTGGTAATACTGGAAGACAGAGTGCTTTGGGCCACGGCCAAGACTCATAAAGTAGCTATGTTCAAGAATCATCATACTTAACTAGGAGAATCAATAACACTATCTGGATTCTGAGTTCCTATAGAAGCCCATCATTCTGAATTTTAAAGGATAAAGTGAGATGCCAAAATTATTCAGAGGCAAAAAGCTAAAAGCCCCGCTCATCTAATTAATACTGATCTTCATAGATGTTTTTCGAATTCATTGCATATTCTCTTCTTTTTATCTTATTTGATCTTCAGTTGCTTGAGGATAAGCAACAATTTAAGTTTGGTATTGTGATGAGCGGATAATTTATACGCTTTTTGGCATTATTTTTAGTATGTTTTTAGTATGCTTTAGTTAGTTTTTATTATATTTTTATTAGTTTATAGTTAAAATTAACTTTTCTGGACTTTACTATGAGTTTGTGTATTTTTCTATGATTTCAGGTATTTTCTGGCTGAAATTGAGGGACCTGAGCAAAAATCTGATTCAGAGGCTGAAAAAGACTGCAGATGCTGTTGGATTCTGACCTCCCTGCACTCGAAGTAGATTTTCTGGAGCTATAGAAGCCCAATTGGCGCGGTCTTAACTGCGTTGAAAAGTAGACATCCTGGGCTTTCCAGCAATGTATAATAGTCCATACTTTGCCTGAGATTTGATGGCTAAAACAGGCGTTCCAAGTCAGCTCAAGAATTCTGGCGTAAAACGCTGGAACTGGCACAAGAATGGGAGTTAGACGCCCAAACTGGCACAAAAGCTGGCGTTTAACTCCAAGAAGAGACGGAAGGGACAAAGCATCTCCATACGCTTATCTGAAATTCTCACCAATGAATTACATAAGTATCTCTATCTTTATTTTATGTTTTATATTATCCTCTATAACCATTTGAGTCCGCCTGACTGAGATTTACAAGATGACCATAGCTTGCTTCATACCAACAATCTCCGTGGGATCCACCCTTACTCGCGTAAGGTTTATTACTTGGACGACCCAGTGCACTTGCTGGTTAGTTGTGCGAAGTTGTGATAAAGAGTTAAGATTGCAATTGAGCGTACCATGTTGATGGCGCCATTGATGATCACAATTTCGTGCACCACTAACTTAAGCATCGGAGTCCCTTGCAGGTACCACCACCCTCCGGTGACAAAGGATCAGCAGCATTATCAGTCCAACAAGTCGGACACGACAGCTCCGGCCACCACGCACAAGTCGGACCCGTCATCTTCGATCAATACAGAAGATCTCGTCCGAGATCGACCTACAGTTTCAAGTAACCCTCGGAACAGATTCCATTCTAAGATGTATCTTCGTTCTTCAAATGAAACCGGGTGGAATGAGAGTATGACCCATTTTCTACATGGGTTCTTGCGAGTCTCAAGCGGGATAGCATTGAATCACAAGCTTGATTATGCATCTCTTGGACGGCTAATCCACGACTTCGTTGGGGACATGGGAACATATGTGCAACCGAGGTACGGGGTGATTAGGGCCTTTATGGTATAGACTAGAATCATAAAGCTTCATTCTCCGATCCAGAAGATCCGACCTTGTCTGTGGCATTTTGAGTAGGATCAGCAGGGATTGAATTGCTAGAGCTTCACCCTCGTTCAGATTAGATGACCATTAGCACCGGCGTGTGATCTAAACGAGAGGAGATTAATGACCACTATCCCCGGCGTTTATCACTTACAATTCGCCATGGAATGATTCATCCATTGTTCAAGTAGACAATAAGAAAAGTTGATTCAGAAAGAAGAAGCATCTCCGAAGCCTCAACCGATTTCTTATCACTGTTTTCACACCAATTCAGTAATTCTTTCCTTATTCTGTTTTTTTGCATTTTTTACAACCACTATCTTTTCTAACTGCCTGATTGATGACATGTCATCATGTCATGTTTTTCTATGCTTTTTCATACAAGAAATTGATAATTAGTGCTTAAATATTGCATTCTTTTGTGCTTAAATTGTATATTTCTTTGATCTTTTGGTTTGATAAATTTTGTAGGAAATAAGTGGAAAAAGAAGCAAAATAGCACAAAATCATCTCAAAAAAAAGAGAAAAAGAATTTTGGGGCACACTTTAAAGATTGAGCACGCTTTAGACCTTAGGCCACGCTTTTAAAAGCGTGGCCCATGACCATAAAGCCATGGCATGATAAAGCCTTATGCATGCATTCAAAACCAATGAACCATGGTGTTCATTAAGCGGCATTATTAATAAAGCATGCATGCATTTAATTGAGAAGGAATTAAATGAATGCTACATTGGCTTTATTAGTTAAAATGCAATGAAAGCATGCATGAAACTTTAATTAATAATGTCAATTGGCAATGAAACCAAGCTTCACGTTAATTGGCATTATTTATTGATAAGGCGTTAAATGCATGCATGAAACCTTTATCAAGTAATGCCATGAACCAAGGCGTTAAATGCATGCATGATTGATAAGGATTTGTGATCATTGGCTTATGCATTCATTTAAAGAATAAACGCTATAATGAGCGTTCATTAAAGCAAAGAGTAGCGTTCATTCTTTTGAACGTTCTCGGGCATTCACAAGCAACGTAGCGCTCTACCAGGGCCAAGGAATGGAGTGCTCTCTTCACCAACTGAGCGCTACAAGGAAGAAACAAGGCAAGGAAGAGCGCTCAAGGAAAGAGCGCTAAGTTAACTTAGTTAACTTTATCGGACTCTCACCAAAACAAAAACAAGGCAAGAGTTCAACCACCAAGGCTCGAACAAGGGAGCCTCAACCCAAAGCTTGGAGCGCTGCGTTGGTTTTATTCACTGAGCGCTCCCTTACACAGGACAATTGCACCAAGTATGCTTCTCTTATGGTTCGAAAGTGGAGTCCCACTAAAAACAATGGAGCGTTGCGGTCTCTCACTTAACCGAGCGCTACTCTCCCTTACACAAGGAAGCTTGGCACGCAACAAAATTTGAGGAGCCTGGGACGAGCTAAAAATTGAGTGTTGCGCTACCTTAGTTAACCGAGCACTCCCCTAGCAAGTGTTCATGGTCCATTTTCAATCAATTGCCAACATCCGGATCCACTCTTCTTCAAATCCAAAGCAAGTAAGACCCAATTAACATCACTCAAAGGCACAAGAATCAGTTAGCTTAGGAAATTATTTTAATTGTAATTTGTTTAGAATTTTATTTTCATTTTCATTTTGTAAAAAGCCTATAAAAATGCATCTGTTCCATTTTAGAAAGAAGGCTGGCTCAACTAGGGAGCAGTAGGAGTAGAGAGCTCTCTCTTTTAGTTTTCCTTTTTTGAATTTGAAGGATTAAAGATCAAATCTAAGTTTTGCTTTCTGTTTTATTTCCACTATTCTGCAATTTCAACTTCTTTTTCTGCAATTTCTTCTTTTCTGTTTTGGTAAGAGAACAATTGAGATTTAAGCTTTCATTCCATTTTGATTCTTCTGCAATTCTACACTTCTGTTTTGGTATTAACTTGATCTGTTGCTGAATTTCCCAGCATCCAATTGCCTTTATTCTTCCTGCAATTTAAATTTTCAGTTGCTTGATCTATTACTTTCTTTAATTTCCAGCACCCACTCCCCTTTACATTCACTGCGATTTACATTTCTTGTTATTTAAGTTTCTGCAGTTTACATTTCTTGCTCTTTAAGTTTCTGTCCAATTTACTTTCTGCACTTTAAATTTTCTTGTCATTTACTTTATGCTGCATCAATTATCACTCACCAATGTTAGCTTGACTAAACTAATCACCCACTAAAGTTGCTTGATCCATCAATCCCTGTGGGATTGACCTCACTCTAAGTGAGTTATTACTACTTGATGCGACCTGGTACACTTGCCGGTGAGTTTAGGTGTGGAATCTAATTTCCAACCCATCACTGACTAAGATTTACAAGATAGCCTTTGTTTGCTCAATCCAATAATCTCTATGGGATTCAAACCTTACTCACCTGAGGTATTATTTAGACGACCCGGTGCACTTGCCGGTTCATTTGTGTGAAGTTTGCGGAGTTTAATTTCGCGCACTATTGCTCCTATACCACACAAGACTTTTTCAAAGGTTGTGCTTCCGATGGTTCATGGTATTTGAAAGCTTCCCGAATCTTGCATCTTTCTTGGCAATTTACTCTGAATGATGGTACTACATTCCTTGGTCATGACCACTGTCTCATCTTCCTTTAAAGTTCTCTTCTTGGATAGCAACTCCTTCATGAACTTAACATAGAGAGGCATTTGCTTCAAAACCTCAGCAAAAGGAATATTGATTAGTAACTTTCTGAAGACTTCTAAGAACTTTGAAAATTGCTTGTCCTTGGTCTTTTTTTGAAGCCTCTGAGGATATGGCATTTTTGGCTTATACTCGGGTGCTTTAGGCTTCACTAGGTATTGCTCAAGATCAACCAGAAAGGGATTATCAGGGTGCCTCTCAGGGGTGTCCTTCCCCTAGGCTAATAGGCTTGTGCCTTTTTCGGAGCTTATTTTTCAACCGATTCCTCAGTAGCTTGTGTTTTCTTACCTGCCACTAGTCCACTTATTAAGGTGATAACCTTGCACTCCTCTCTTGGATTTGGAATTGTATTACTACGAAAGGTATTTGTGGACCTCTGATCAATCTCAGCACTTTTTGTGGCTAGTTGACCCATCTGAACCTCCAAGTTCCTAATTGCAGCTCTAGTCTCTTGCATGAGACTAAGAGTACTCTTGGAGAGCTCTGCAACTACAGATTCCAAGTCAAAAGATTTTTGAGAATGAAAAGGTGCATTGTTGTTGTTGAAATCACTTTGATTGAAATTATTCTGATGGCCCTAATTGTTATTAAAGCTCTGGTGCCTCTGTGGTTGATTTTTCCATCCAAAATTTGGGTGATTCCTCCACCCCGGATTGTAAGTCATGGAAAAAGGATCATTATTGGGGGGAGAAATTGCTCACATAATTAACCTGTTCAGAGGGAAATTGAGTATAATTATAAGTCTCACCTTGAGAAAAACCACCACTCATATCATAGGATGTATCTTGAGTATTGACAATTGAGACTTGCATTCCACTCAAGTGTTGAGTAATAGCATTAATATGTTAATACATGGCCTTGTTCTGAGCAAGAATTGCATCCAAAGCATCTAATTCCATGACTCCTTTTCTCATAGAGGTCCTTTTAGAAGAATATAAAAGTTGGTTGTTAGCAACCATCTCAATCAAATCAAGAACTTCCTCAGGAGTCTTTTTCATGTGAAGAGACCCGCCTACAGAATTATCCAAAGGCATTTTGGCAGCCTCAGTTGTAACGACCCAACTTCCAATACGTCATGATCGTACCAAAAGTAAGGCATTACTAACTCATTTTCCTTATTAACTATTTTATATTGAGCCTTTAGTTCGATGTCACATTTCAATTTTTAAGAAAAATCTAGAAAATGTTGTTTTTGTCTATTAAAATCATATATCATAGATCACCAAGTAATAATAATCACATTATTATGATTAATAATAAATGTTATACAAAAGAATTTAAATGAAACTCAGATACAACTCCTATTCCTCTGTATAAAATAAAATTCTAAGTCAACAAAGGCAAGGGAATTCTATGAAAGTAACTTAACTCATACATAAAGTCTAACAATCGCTCGTAGATTCAAACTGAGTCTTCGAACTTGTGTCATTGAAAGGGTGGAAATTTTGGAGTGAGAACAAACCACACGTTCTCAGTAGGGAATGGGAATGCCATAAAAGTAATGATTAATATGCAAATAATTAACTTTACTTAATACAACCATATTGTGAAACTCTTGAAAATACTTTTTAATCTTACTTTAGATAATTAATTACTTCCTTTAAATTTCTAAAGCCAATCGCAAAACTTGTCATATTAAATATCTCTCAGCCACATAATTGATTTTCAGTCACAATAATAGTTATTAATCATCTCAATACATTCACAAACTATTCATACCTTGGGTTGAGCTGTCCGAACCTGGATGTTCTACAGACAAAGCGACCGACCTCTTCAGGACGGGACAATCCGACCTCTTCTCAGAGAGCTCGGCCCAATCACCAGGAAGAGCCAAAAAAGGGCCCAACAGAGGAACACGGCCCAAATCCTAAGGCAGTCCAAGCCTATAGAGATAAGGGCAATTCCCTTGAAGATAAGATGACCTCACTCAAAGATAAGATAAGACAAGATAACTATCTTATCTCCGGAAAGGTCGCTCCACACTATTATAAATACACTAGAGCACCCAGGTATAACTCATACTCTGATACTACTCAATACCTGCTTAATACCCTTGCTAACTTAAGCATCAGAGTCCATTGCAGGTACCCCCACCCTCCGGGGATGAAAGATCAGCAGCACCGCCAAGTCCAACAGGTCGGACACGACAGCTCCGACCGGCACAGAAGATCTCGTCCGAGATCGACCTACAGTTTTAGGTAACCCCCTGAATATTGGCGCCGTTGCTGGGGAACCTGGAAGTCATCCCATCATTATGGCAGACGACCATGACAATGATCATAATTCAGATCTAGAGGAAAGAATGCCGCACAAAAACGCAGACACTACCCCAAAGGATACTTCTCAACTTAACAACAAAAAGAATTCAAATGCGGGAACCATGGAGATGCTTCAAGATCGTCTAAAACAACTTGAGGAAGACACCCTACGTCAACGATAGGCAGAGAAAGACCTACAAAAGGAAATAAGGCGACGCCGAGAATTGGAGAACAAACTCCTAAAACTTGAAGTCGATCTCAAAACCAAAGCCAACCGATCCCCTCATGAGGACAGCTCCCGCAAGGAACAGGATCCGTTCACCAAAGAGATCATGAAGACCAAAATCCCTAAAGACTTTAAACTCCCAGATATGACTCTGTACGACGGCACTACAGATCTCGGCCATCATCTCAGCGATTTCAGAAGCAGAATGTACCTCACCAACGCCTCAGATGCAGTTCGTTACAAAGCCTTTCCGACTACCTTAACAAAGACAGCAATTAGATGGTTTGACAATCTACCTCCTAGGTCCATCTCGAGTTTCGACGATTTGGCCAAGAAGTTTTTGGCCAGATTCTCCATCCAAAAAGACAAGGCTAAGCATGCTCTAAGCCTATTAGAAATCAGGCAAAGAGAACGGGAAACTCTCCGCAACTATATGGAAAAATTCAACAGGACGTGCATAGACATACAGAACCTAGCAACAAAGGCTGCCATTATGGGCCTCGTCAATGGCTTGCGAGAGGGACCTTTTAGTCAATCTATATCAAAAAAACACCACACATCTCTAAACGAATAATAAGAATGAGCAGAAAAGTACATCAACATGGAGAAAAACTCCCGGCTAGGGGAGACTTCGAAATCCGGATTCACCTCCAGGGATAAGGACAAAGAATCCAAAAAGAAGAAAGATCGACATGGAGAAAAAAGAAAAAAATATCACAATTACACCGCCCTCCGGGTGTCTCTCGTGGATGTCTACAGAGAGGTATGCAACACTGAAAAAATACCCCTAGCTCGACCACTTAAAGGCAAAAAAGGAGGAGGAAATCGGGCTGAATATTGTGAATATCATCGAATCTGTGAGCATTCCACCAATGAATGTTTTGACTTAAAAAATGTCATAGATAAACTAGTAAGAGAAGGGAAGCTAGATCGGTATCTGGCCACCCGGGACGATGAGTAAAGAAAAAGAAGAAAGGAAGAAGATGTCGGACGAACCAAGAGGTCACCTCGTACACCAGAAAGACACGTCCACATGATTCACGGCGGATTTACGGGAGAAGGATTCTCCAAATCATCTCGTAAAAGATATCTTAAAGAGGTATATCATGTCGAGGGAAAGGGGGAAGCACCCGACATCCCCCCGATTATCTTCACCAAAGAAGATGCATCCAGGGTAATCTCAGGAAACGACGATCCCATGGTCATCATGGTTATACTGGCAAATGCAAACCTCCACCGCATACTGATAGACCAGGGGAGCTCCACCGACATCTTGTTAAAAATTGCCTTCGACAAGCTCGGTTTGGAAGAAAAAGAACTCAGAGCATATTCGAACAGCCTGTTCGGACTAGGAGACACCCCGGTTCAACCACTGGGATACATCTCATTGCACACAACCTTTGGAAAAGGAAACCAATCAAAAACACTCAAAATAGATTACATCGTGGTTGACGTAGGTTCAGCCTATAACGCTTTAATAGGCCGGACAACATTAAGCTTGGAGCAATAGTCTCAACTCCACATCTATGCATGAAATTTCTAACTCCAGAAGGGATAGCTACAATAAAAGCATATCAGAAGACGGCACGTCGCTGTTACAACGAAAGTCTAGACCTCAGAAGCAGAAGAAAAGAATTCCACATAATCGAGCTCGGTGGAGCTCAAAGGTGGGAAGAACTCCGCCCACAACCTGAAGGCAGAATAGAGAAAGTCCAGATTGGGGATACCCCGGACCAAATGACCAGTATCGGCACAATCCTACATGGAGACATAAAGGAATCACTCATACAGTTTTTACGAGATAACGTTGATCTCTTTGCATGGAAGGCCGCAGACATGCCAGGCATAGACCCAAAGTTAATGTGCCACAAGCTAGCAGTCTACCCAGGATCTCGGCCAGTACAACAGAGGCGTAAGAAGCTCAGACCAGAACGCTCTCAAGCTATGGAAGAGCAGGTACAAGCTCTACTGGAGGCAGGATTCATAAGAGAAGTCGAATACCCACTATGGCTGGCTAACGTCGTCTTAGTGAAAAAATCAAATGGGAAGTGGCGAATGTACACCGACTACACTGATCTCAATAAAGCCTTCCCAAAAGACCCTTATCCACTCCCAAGTATCGACGCACTGGTCGATGCCTCCTCTGGATATAAATACCTCTCGTTTATGGACGCATACTCGGGATACAATCAAATCCCAATGTATCCACCCGACCAAGAAAAAACTTCATTCTTAACCCCAAAAACAAACTACTGCTACATCGTCATGCCTTTCGGTCTTAAAAATACGGGAGCTACTTATCAGAGATTAATGAATAAGGTCTTCTCGAATCATATCGGAAAAATCATGGAAGTCTACGTGGACGACATGCTCATAAAGACACAAAATGAAGAGATGCTATTGTCCAACCTGACCCAAGTATTCGATACTATAAGACGACATGGCATGCGACTTAATCCCGCAAAATGCACCTTCGCAATGGAAGCTGGCAAATTCTTGGGCTTTATGCTCACACAGAGAGGAATCGAGGCAAACCCGGATAAATGCCGGGCCATACTCAACATGAAGAGTCAGACTTGTGTCAAAAAGGTACAACAACTCAATGAGAGGTTGGCAGCCTTGTCCAGATTTCTAGTCGGATCGGCAATAAGATCTCTTCCCTTCTACGTTACTCTAAAGAAGGGAAAGAAGTTCGAATGGACAACAGAGTGCGAGCAGGCCTTCCAAGATTTTAAAAGATTCCTGGGACAGCCACCTATCCTAACTCGGCCACGGGAAGGAGAACCACTCATATTGTACCTCGCAGTAGGAAGTCAGGCAGTAGCCTCAGCACTAGTCCGAGAAAATGACAAGGGGCAGCAACCCATATACTTCATCAGTAAAGCACTACAGGGAGTCGAGCTGAACTACCAAAAAATAGAGAAATTTGCCTACGCTCTCATACTAACATCTCGACGACTTAGTCCATACTTCCAAGCTCACACCATTAGGGTTCGGACCAACCAGCCCATAAAAGGGATTTTGCAAAAAACAGACCTAGCAAGCAGAATCTTGCAATGGGTAGTCAAGTTATCCGAATTCGACCTTCAATACGAAGCTCAGACAGCCATCAAATCACAATACCTGGCCGACTTCATTGCAAAATTTACAGACACACCAAAAATCCCCACAGAATAGAATCTCTATGTGGACGGTTCCTCAAATAAAACTGGAAGCGGCACGGGTGTGATAATTGGAAGCGACCAAGGAACCCAAATCGAACTCTCCCTCAAATTTGGGTTCCCCGCCTCAAACAACCAAGCGGAATATGAGGCATTACTAGCTGGCTTGAAGCTGGCTAAGGAGGTTGGAGTTCAAAAGCTTATCATCTTCAGTAACTCACAAGTAGTCACTTCACAAATAGTAGGGAGCTACCAAGCCAAAGATCCCACCATGAAAAGGTACTTGGACAAAACCAGGGAACAGCTCGGACAACTCGGAGAATATGAGGTCCGTCACATACCCCGAGAACAGAATGTCCGAGCTGACGCACTCTCAAAACTAGCCAGCACCAAACCAGGGGGCAACAATAGAAGCCTCATCCAAGAAATTCTGCAGAACCCATCAACCTCAGAAAATGAAAAAGTCCAAACCATAACAGGTCAGGATCAAGGATAGATGACTCCCATAATTAATTACCTCAAAACAGAAACACGCCCCACAGAGGAAAAGGAGGCAAAGAGGTTAAAACGGGAGGCACAATACTACACTATCATAAACAATACTCTATACAAAAGAGGGATTTCAATACCATTGTTAAAATGTGTGCCGACTTTCAACACAAAGGAAGTTCTAGAAGAAGTACACAATGGCATTTGTGGCAATCATCTCGGAGCGCAAGCACTTCCAACTTTGCAAAAGGAAGCCACAGAGTTCGTGAAGACATGTCCACCATGCCAGAAACATGCCAACTTTCACATCGCCCTGCCAGAAGAACTCATCAGCGTGACCTACCTTGGCCATTCGCAAAATGGGGACTCGACCTTCTGGGACCCTTCCCTCAGGGATCGGGACAAGTCAAATTCCTCATAGTGGGGATAGATTATTTCACAAAGTGGATCAAGGCAGAACCCCTAGCTAATGCCACTGCCCAAAGAAGCCGAAAATTCCTATATAGGAACATTGTCACGAGATTTGGGGTTTCATACTCTATCACCACAGACAATGGTACCCAGTTCACAGATGCAGGCTTTAGAAAGCTAGCGGCTGACTTGAATATAAAACAGAAATTCACTTCTGTAGAACATCCCCAAGCCAATGGACAAGCCGAAGCCGCCAACAAAGTCATATTGGCTAGGTTGAAACGGAGATTACAGGACGCAAAAGGAGCCTGGGCCGAGGAGCTCCCACAAGTCTTATGGGCATATCAAACAACGACACATTCCACCACAAAGGAATCACCCTTCCGATTAGCGTATGGAATGGAGGCAATGATCCCAGTAGAGATCGAAGAAAGGTCGCCTAGAGTGATCCACTATAGCGAAGAAGCCAAACTCCCAACTTCAAAGGGAAGAGCTTGACCTACTTCCAGAAGTTCGAGAAGGAGCCCGGATTAGGGAAGAAGCATTAAAACGACGAATGGCTTCCAGATATAATCAAAAGGTAATACAGCGAGCTTTTGATGAGGATGACCTCATCCTAATCCAAAACAACATCGAAACAACTCGACCTAGAGAAGAAAAGCTGGTAGCAAACTGGAAAGGACCCTATCGAGTCACAGAAGTACTTGGAAAGGGCTACTACAGACTGTCCGAACTTGATGGGCAGGAGTTTCCTAGGTCATGGCATGCCTGAAACCTAAGAAGGTATTATAGTTAGGGATGATAAAGGATCTTGGGATAAGGCGTACTCTTTTTCCTTAAAGGGTTTTTTAACGAGGCGCCAAACCAAGACCTACAAATCACCCGACTTACGGAATTGACCCCCCGCATGTATATATTTGCATTCTTTTTTAAAATATGTTCAGGTTTTTTACAAATGTTCAAGCCGCATTAATATGAAACATTCATCGTCCGATTATAAAGCTACAGATCGACAAAAAGTGAAAGTCAAATTCACTACGCGATCACGATAAAGACCAAAAATGAAAACCAAATTCATTAAAAGGTAAACCAAACGAGGGTTAAAACCCAATCTCTAAAAAAGTCAGACCAGTCGCAAAAACCAAAGTTATAAGTAAAGCCCTAGAAAGAGGTCTCGCCAGCCCTATAAAAGAGGATTACTATAACTTAGAAGAGCCCGACATGAAGAAGTCGGACTCCCACAAAACAAGTTATAAAAGTAATCCCTGAAAGAGACCTGAACAAGGTCCAAGAAAGAGGATTACAAAATAACTTGGAAGAACCCGACATGAAGAAGTCAGACTCCCACAAAACAAGTTATAAAAGTAATCCCTGAAAGAGACCTGAACAAGGTCTAAGAAAGAGGATTACAAAATAACTTGGAAGAACCTGACATGAAGAAGTCGGACTCCCACAAAATAAGCTATAAAAGTAATCCCTGAAAGAGACCTGAACAAGGTCCAAGAAAGAGGATTACAAAATAACTTGGAAGAACTCGACATGATAAAGTCGGACTCCCACAAAAGAAGTTATAAAAGTAATCCCTAAAAGAGACCTGAACAAGGTCCAAGAAAGAGGATTACAAAATAACTTGGAAGAACCCGACAAGATGAAGTCGAACTCCCACAAAAGAAGTTATAAAAGTAATCCCTAAAAAAGACCTGAACAAGGTCCAAGAAAGAGGATTACAAAAATAACTTAGAAGAGTCCGACATGATGAAGTTGGACCTCCACAAAGAAGTTATAAAAGTACTCCCTGAAAGAGACCTGAACAATGTCCAAGAAAGAGGATTACAAAAATAACTTAGAAGAGCTCGACATGATGAAATCGGACCCCCACAAAGAAGTTATAAAAGTAATCCCTGAAAGAGACCTGAACAAGGTCCAAGAAAGAGGATTACAAAATAACTTGGAAGGGCCCGACATGACAAAGTCAACCCAAAACACAAAGCTACAAAAGTAACCCCTAAAAGAGACCTAAATGAGGTCCAAAAAAGGAGGGTTACAAACAACAACTGGAGCAAAAACCGACCTAACAAAATCGGCAACCACAAAAGTAATTCCTTACAAAGACCTGAACAAAGTTCAAACAAAGTAAATTGCTGAAAATAACATCAGGCAAAGGAATCAAGCCAATCAGGTCAGACAAAGTTCCAACACTCCCAAAACCTACAAAGGTACCAAGACGAGTGCAGACAGACATGATATAATAATAGCAAGCTTCAGAGGCCACCAAGGTCAGCCGAAAAAGCCTGGAAACGACTTTGTTTTTCAAAATAAAGTTGCTTAAAAAGCAACTAAGAAAGTGTCAACAGTCAACAAATACCATTTACAAAAGCAAAAGTTCAAAAGCCCACAAGTTGGGCTAACTACACACAATATCAAAAATAGCTAAAGAGGATCTAGTGGCTTCCCAGTAGTAGCATCAACATGGGGCGAAGGAGGGCGAGTTTGTAGAGGCACAGCATCCACGGTCCCATCCTCTCGGTTCAAGATCTGACAGTCAGGTTCTGACTCAACTCTGGCTGCAGGAGCTGAAGAAGTCGGCACAACAGAAGCCTTGGTGGCAGGCACAGGAGGAGGATCAGCATCATCATCATCAAGGTCGTCAGGGACAATCTTACCATCCCTCACAACATTGTCAAGACTAAAGAGGGCAAGGTCGAGCTCGGGTGCAAGAACCCGAACCTGCTCCTTTAAGTTCTCATAAGCAGCAGTCACGCTGCCCACGAGGTGACCCTGGAGCTCGACATAATCATCCCGGGCAGTTTCCAATTCACCCCAGAGACGCACCACTTCCCTGTAAGCCGAAACATAGCTCTCCTTGTGCTTCAGCGCAGTGTCTTCGGCCAACTTCACAGAAGCCGCCAAAGCCACAAAACTAGCCTTTTCACCCTCTAATTCTTTCTCCACCTGCGCCAAATTTACCTCCAACTCCTCCTTCAAACCTTCTATCCTATCAAATTCTGACTTAGCCTCCATCATGAAAGATTTGGTAGCATGAACCGGGATACCCTGAGCAGTTCGAAAAAGAGCCGTGCCCATATGAGCCATCTTCACACTACTTTTAGTTATGAACTCCAGGTGATGAAGAATGGACACATCATCCATTGAGAGACCTCATAAGGGGCAATTTGCTGGTCAACAAACTCGACAGCATCAAAATCAGGGGCATTGATGCGGGCAAAAATTGGCAAATTAAAAATTATTAAAATATATACGTTGCAAGTATAGTTCTTAACTCGCCAGAAATCCACTTATCAATTTAGAAAGGTGTCACAGAATTTTAAAATTAAAATACTGGGAGTATGAATCCCAGGTCATCTCCCAACGAGTTGCAGAAAAGTGTGCTATTTTATTAATCAGATGTTTTCAAAAAGGTTTGAGTTGAGTAAATAGGAAATTAAATTGGAGAATTTGAATAATGTAAATAAAAGCCTTGATTGGGAGTTGATTAGTTGGAAGCCCCATTATTGTTGGATTACTCTCTAGATTAATTGATAATTAAAGGTTATCCTGTTTAGTTATCTTTTACTAGGTAAGGGAAAGTCAAACAAGTTGGAATGCTACGTCTGAATGTAAAATTCATAACATATGAAAAAGAATTAAAGAAAGACATTGTAAATAAAAATCAAAATAATCAATTAAAAATAAAAGTAATCCTTGTATTAAATAATCCTAAAAATATTCCAATGGTAAAATTAAATAAAGCAAAGGACATGGAAGAGTAAAGCCAAGTAAAGAAAACGAACTAGAATGACGAAATCTTGATGAGGTAATAACTCTTCTCAGTATCCCAATGCAAAAAGTGGTAGAAAAATAAAATCCTAAGAACTATGAATGTGTAGAGAGAAAAACCTAGAGGAGGAGTAAAAACTAGATCTAAAACTAAAACTGTCTAGAATGAATTGTTATCCCTGGTTTCTGCATGTTCTCTGGCTCTAGTCTGCTGTTCTGGGCAGAAAACTGGATCAAAATAGGGTCCAAAATCGCCCCCCAGCGAATTCTGCAGATTATGCAGATCACGCACGTCTCGCGATCGCGTCATCCATGCGGACGCGTCATTCGCATTTTTCCTGCCACGCGTTTGCGTTGTCCATGATTCCGCGTCACTTGTGCTTTTCCAATCCGCGCGGTCGCGTGAGCCATGCGGCCGCGTCACTGCGATTTCTCCTCTTTCGCGTGAACGCGTAAGCCATGCGGCCGCGTCACTTCTCGCTGGTTATCTCCTCAATTTCTCGTGTTCCTTCCATTTTTGCTAGCTTCCTTTCCAATCTCCAACTCATTCATGCCCTATAAATCCTGAAACACTTAACACACAGATTACGGCATCGAATGGAATAAAGGAGAATTAAAATGCATAACTAAAAGTCTCTAGGAAGTAGTTTTCAATCATGTAATAATTCCAGGAAGGAAATATAAATGCATGCTAAATTAATGAATAAGTGGGTAAGAATCATGATAAAATCACACAATTAAACACAATATAAACCATAAAATAGTGGTTTATCAACCTCCCTACACTTAAACATTAGCATGTCCTCATGCTTAACTGAAGGAGATAAGATAAATAAGTATGAACATGTAGAAACTCATGCAATGCAATGCAACCTATATATATGAATGCAACTATATGATTCTTGCCCACTTGATCAAAAGTAAATAAGCTCTTCAAAACAATTACAAATCAAATTCCACTAATTCTATTATTATACAGTAAGACAGATAAAAGTGCAAGAAGATAGCTCTTAAAAGCAGGGAACATGGAAATTCAAGCATTGAACCCTCACTGATGATGTATGTACACTCTAATCTCTCTAGTATATAAGGTAATCACTATATCCTTCTCTAATCATGCTCTCTAACTTTTGTTCTTCTCCTAACCAATCAACAACAATTAATATACCAATGCAAACATCATGAGGTCTTGCACAAGGTTGTAATGGGGCCAAGGTAAGGGTAGGGATACATATATGGTTAAGTGAGTTTATAAATTGAATCTTTAATTAACCCAAGCTTTAACCCAACCTATATATTTTATATAACCTTAGAATTCTTACCTAGCTACCCAGAATTCCCTTTTACATTCCATACTCATGTATCAATTTTTTTTTTAATTTTATCATATGTGCATTGATCTTTGAATTCTTAATTCAGCATTGGGGTAATTTTGTCCCCTTATTTATTTATTGATCTTTTTTAGACATAAAAATAAACATAGCTTATCAATACACATAGATTTTTAATTCTTATAGTTTCACATGAGTAGGTATCCGAATTCCCATTGTATTATCATGACACATTCCCTTAATAACTTTTGTTCCAACAATTTCCCATATTTAACTAGAATACACAATTCTATCTTAAGCTAACCAAAGATTC
>NC_029775.3:55726970-55738104 GCF_000817695.3 Arachis duranensis | reverse complement strand
AAAAGGGTAGGCTTAATTTGGATAAGTGAGTTTAAACAAATAATGGCCTCAATCATATGCAAGCATACAAACATAATAAATATTGGACATATAGGATGAAACAAAATATAGATTACAATCATAGAAAAGTAAACACACAAGAATAAAATAATTATGGTTAAATAATGTAACCATGCATAAAGGCTCAAATCTTCACAGGTTGTGTGTTCTTTAGCTCAAAAATCATGTTCCAAATACAACTTCAAACAGATTTATCATAAAAAAATTTTTGAATTAAAATTAGTGAAATTTTGTTCCAAAGATAGAGTCTTAGAAGAAACTTATTGTCTTTTCAATCAAGTAGAACATGCATGCAACTAACCTATTACTATGCAATTTATCTTGTTCTATAAAAGAGAGAAAATCTAACTAAAATATCCTAATTTATTGGTGCTAGGGAAGAGAAATTACCTCTGGAAGTCAGGTACTGACCGACCTCCCCACATTTAAGGCTTTGCACTGTCCCCGGTGCTCTCTGTCAGGAATAGTGGTAGGCTGGTGGCAGTGTCTCCATAGTCGGGACCGGCGTGGCTCCCTGTGCTGGTGGAAGAAGTGGAGTCTGGAGTGCCTGAGTCTCTGTAATCTCCTCTAAGTAGCTCCCTGAGGTGTTTGAATCGGCAGTTGTTACGGCGCTCTCTTAACTTTGCTTTCTGTTCTTGCCGATCCAACCTTTCGATTATCGACCTTTATGATCCTCTGAACTCTTTTTGTTGAGGGCTTGACTGCAGTTGAAGAAGGTTCTGCCACTAATGCTCTTTTAGTTCCTCTTCTTGCTGGGGGTTTGGGAGTAGCTTTCTCCTTACCTTTCTTGGTGGCCATCCTGAAAAAGGGAAGAGAAAGTAATTTAAATTCAAACAGATATAGCAAGGAAGGGAACGGAAAAGGTGGTGATGGATGCACATTAAGATGTAACTGACATTAACACATGCTCATGAGTACATGTGAAAAATCATCGATGGAAAATAGCTAGTGCATATAATGACAAGTGAATGCAAGGTGTTTATTGGCATGCCGGAAAAGGGCGTAAGTAGCATAGACCAAGCATTACTTGTAATAAATCACCATGTTGTAATGACAATTAATACAATAGTAAAGGGAGTTTATGAAAAGAAAGCGTTGAATAGTAGAAAGTATGATAGAGAAGTGCATAATGCCATATGGACTTTTTTACAAACACATAGCATGCTTGGGAAATAAGGTATAGAAAGTATTAAAGTAAACATGCAAGTAACCCTTTAAAGAAAATAATATATAATTGCCAAACAATTTGCAACAATCCACAAGCATATAATGAGGAATAATGACTCAAATAAATTTCTAACACCATGTAAAAAGGAAAGAAGAAGAAAGAAAATATGGATAATAAAAAAAAAGAAAAGAAAAGAAAATAACATATAAAATAAGAAGAATGATAGAAAAGGAATGAGGGAAGAAGAAAATAAAACCTTTTTAATAGAGGTGAGAGAGAGAGAGTGAAAGGTGAGATAGAAGGAAGAAGGGAGAAGGAAGAAATAAGGAGGGAAAAGAAAAATTAGGATTTGGAGAAGAGAAAGATAAGATATTTTGGCAATTTAGGTTGAGCTATGCGGCGCAAGCGACGCGGCCGCATGGGGCACGCGTTCACGTGATTGCGCTTTAATTCAGTTGACGCGGTCGCGTCGGTCACGCGGTTGCGTGACCCATGTTATGCTTCTGGCGCGAGTGCAGCCTCGCGCCTGCACAACTCTGTACGAATTTATATATTTTCCAAATTTGGGGTGACGCGATCGCGTGGGGCATGCGATCGCGTGAGTGGGCTTCAGAAAGGAATGACACGGACGCGTCGGCGATGCGGTCGCATGATAGGGATTGTGCGTCCAGCACCAATCCAGCACCACTCTCGCACAATAATTTGTTGTGCACCCTTTTTACGCCGAAAATCAGGGCACGCGGCCGTGTGGGGCACGCGGTCGCGTGGGAGGCCATTATTCCCATGTGACACGGATGCGTCAATGACGCGGTCACGTGGGATGATTTGTACCACTGGCACGCCTCCAGCCATGCTCCAGTGTGACTCTCTGTTCGTTTTTATTTTCTCCCCTCTCCTTTCAACGCGGACGCGTCGCTGATGCGGTCGCATCGTGTGGCATTTTTTTTGGAGAAATAAAAGTATGTAAATGCAGATGCACAAAAGTACTGATAAAGAGAAGAGTTATTGAATAGGAAAAACTAAAAAAAGAAAAGAACGATCATACCATGGTAGGTTGTCTCCCACCTAGCACTTTGCTTTAACGTTCGTAAGTTGGACGCTCCACTAGCTCAATCTTCTGCTATGTGGGGATTTTCCAAGAGGAAGATCTCAAGCTCTTTGTTTTTCTGCATCTTCTCGCCATGGTACAACTTCAGATGTTTTCTATTAACTTTGATAAGTTCAGAGCTTGAAGGATAGCTTAGGTGATAAACTCCGTATGGTTTGGCATTCTCTACTCTGTATGGACCTTCCCATCTTGATCTCAATTTGCCTGGCATGAGCCTCAGTCGAGATTTGTAAAGGAGGACTAAATCCCCATGTTGGAACTCTTTTCTCTTGGTGTGCTGATCATGTACAACCTTCATCTTCTCCTTGTATATTCTTGAGTTATCATAAGCTTCTAGGCGAAGACTCTCCAGTTCTTGCAGTTGCAACTTCCTTTCAGCTCTGGCTTTCTCAATTTCCATGTTGCACTCCTTGACTGCCCAAAAGGCTCTGTGCTCTACATCAACTGGGAGATGACAAGCTTTTCCATAAACTAAGCGGAAAGGACTCATCCCAATAGGTGTTTTATACGCTATCCTATATGCCTATAGTGCATCTTGTAGCCTGCCGCTCCAGTCTTTTCTATGAGGTTTGACTATCTTCTGCAAGATACGCTTTATCTCTCTGTTTGACACCTCGGCTTGCCCATTGGTCTGAGGATGGTATGCTGTTGCAACCTTATGAATTATCCCATGCTTCTTCATTAATCCTGTTAGTCTCCTGTTACAAAAATGGGTGCCTTGATCGCTCACGATTGCTCGTGGTGATCCAAAGCGTCAAATAATATAGTTTCTCACAAAGGAAACAACAGTGTTAGCATCATCAGTGCGGGTAGGAATTGCTTCCACCCATTTGGAAATGTAATCCACAGCTAACAATATATAAAAATAACCATTAGAATTTGGAAATGGACCCATGAAGTCAATGCCCAAAACATCAAAAATTTCATAGAAAAGCATAATTTGTTGAGGCATCTCATCCCTCCTGGATATATTACCAAATTTTTGGCATGGGAGACAAGATTTACAAAACTCAATAGCGTCTCTAAAAAGAGTAGGCCACCAGAATCCACAGTCTAAGATCTTTCTAGCTGTTATTTGAGGGCCAAAATGTCCTCCACTCTCAGATGAGTGACAGACCTCTAAAATGGACTGGAATTCTGATTGAGGCACACAACGTCTAAATTACCTGATCAGTGCCACATCTCCATAAATATGTGTCATCCCATATATAATATTTAGACTCGCTTTTCAGCTTGTCTCTTTGATGCTTAGAAAAGTGTGGAGGAAATGTGCGGCTAACTAGATAATTAGCTACAGGTGCGTACCAAGGGACTACCTCAGATACTGCTTGCAGGTTATCAAATGGAAAATTATCATCTATAGGAGTAGAATCATTCTTAATGTACTCAAGGCGACTCAAGTGGTCTGCCACTAGATTCTGGTTACCACTCCTATCCTTTATTTCTAAATCAAATTCTTGTAATAGTAGTATCCAACGTATGAGCCTTGGTTTGGACTCCTTTTTAGCTAATAGATGCTTTAAAGCTACATGGTCCGAATACACTACTACTCTAGTACCAAGTAAATAAGCTTGGAATTTATCCAGAGCAAAAACAATAGCAAGAAGCTCTTTCTCAGTAGTAGTATAATTGGACTGGGCAGTGTCTAAGGTCTTAGACGCATAAGCAATAACGAAAGGATCCTTACCTTCATGCTGAGCCAGCGCCGCTCCTACTGCATGGTTGGAAGCATCGCACATGATTTCAAACGGTTGGCTCCAGTCTGGTCCTCTCACAATTGGAGCTTGAGTCAGGGCGGTTTTCAGCTTGTCAAACGCTTGTTTGCAATCCTCACTGAACTCGAACTCAATATCCTTCTGTAGTAATCTGGATAGGGGAAGTGCTACCTTACTAAAGTCCTTAATGAATCTTCGGTAAAAACCTACATGTCCAAGGAACGAATGGACTTCCCTCACAGAAGAGGGGTAAGGTAAACTAGAAATAACATCCACATTTGCTGGATCTACAGAAATGCCAATATTAGATACAACATGTCCCAGTACGATTCCTTGTTTAACCATAAAATGACATTTTTCAAAATTCAATACAAGGTTTGTACTGACACATCTATCTAATACTCTAGATAAACTATCCAAGAAAAGGTTAAAAGAATCACCATAAACGCTAAAATTGTCCATAAAAACTTCCATACAGTCCTCAATAAGATCAGAGAAAAGACTCATCATGCACCTCTGGAAGGTAGCTAGTGCATTGCACAGGCCAAAGGGCATTCTCTTGTAAGCATAAGTTCCAAAGGAACATGTAAAGGTAGTCTTTTCCTGATCCTCAGGAGCTATATGAATCTGGAAATAGCCTGTGTAACCATCTAAAAAGCAATAATGTGATTTACCTGACAGGCAATCCAGCATTTGATCAATGAATGGAAGAGGGTAGTGATCCTTACGAGTAGCTTGGTTGAGACGCCTGTAATCAATGCAGACCCTCCAGGCGTTCTGTACTCTGGTTGCTATGAGCTCTCCATGCTCATTCTTCACTGTAGTGACTCCGACTTCTTGGGCACCACTTGTACTGGGCTCACCCATTCACTGTCTGAAATGGGATAGATGATACTTGCTTCCAATAGTCTGGTCACTTCCTTTTTGACAACTTTCAAAATAGTGGGATTCAGTCTTCTTTGGGGTTGACGGACAGGTCTTGCTCCCTCTTCTAAAAATATTCTGTGCTCACAAACTTGAGGGTTGATGCCTACTATGTCTGCTAAACTCCACCCAATTGCTTTCTTATGCTTCCTCAGCACACTAAGTAACTACTCTTCCTGTTCAGGAGTGAGGTCCTATGCAATAATAACTGGAAACTTGAGAAGTGAGGTCCCGTGCAATGATAACTGAAAACTTCTGCTTGTCCTCGAGGTAAGCATATTTGAGGTGTGGAGGGAGGGGTTTCAATTCTAACTTCTGATCATGGTCTGGCTCTGGATTATCTAGAACTGGTGGCAGTGGTAGAGTGTCTGCATTATCCTCGGAATTCCCCACACTTAGACCTTGTCCTATGTACTTATCTTTAAACTCTTCCTGGTGAACTTCAGCTACGGTTTCATCTATGATGTCACACTGGAAGATAGAACGATCTTCTAGAGGGTGCTTCATAACTCCATTCAGATTGAAGCTTACTACTCGGCCGTCTATTTCAAAAGAGTATGTGCCTGCAAAAGCATCTAATTTGAACTTCGAGGTCTTCAAGAAAGGTCGTCCGAGTAGGATAGACGATGGCTTCTCTGAGCCATTTTGGGGCATCTCCAGGATGTAAAAATCAATGGGGAAAGTGAGACCTTTAATGCCAGTAATACATCTTCAGCAACTCCAGCCACTGTAATAATACTTTTATCTGCTAACACAAAACAAGCTGCCGACCTTTTTAAGGGAGGGAGCCTTAAAACATCATATACAGATAAAGGCATTATACTAACACATGCTCCTAAATCACACATGCAGTCAGAAAATATCACACCTCCAATGGTACAGTTAACCATGCATGGACCTGGATCACTACATTTTTCAGGTATATTTCCCATTAAAGCAGATATAGAACTTCCTAAAGGGATAGTTTCTAACTCATTAATTTTGTCTTTGTGTATGCACAAATCTTTTAGAAACTTTGCATATTTAGGTACATGTTGAATGACATCAAAAAGGAGAATAGTTACCTCAACCTTTTTGAATATTTCTACTATTTTGGGATCAGGTTCCAACTGCTTCCTGGGCTTCCTTGCAAGTTGTGGAAATGGAATAGGAACGGCGTCCTTTATAGTGTCTGTGCCCTTTGGTGCTTTTTCCTGTGATTTGGCGTCTTCTTCTTCAGCCATGTCTTGCATGCTCTTTTCTTCTTCAACATCTTCTATTTCCACTACCTCTTCAGCTGAGGTGTGTTCAGATGGAGTTGGTTCTTCCTGATTCCTCTCTTGTAATGTGGTTCCGGACCTTAGGGTGATGGCATTAATACCACCCTTTGGGTTGGGTAAGGGTTGAGAGGGGAGTCCACCAGAGCTTTAAGGTTGGTTACTGGAATTTTGCATTGATCCAATCTGTGAAACAAGAGCTTGCAAAGTAGAGGTCAGACCATTCAGACTGGCATTAATGCTATTCATAATGTTATTTTCCATGGTCTGCTATCTCCGCTCAAAAGATTGTAGTAACTCTTCATTAGGAGATGAAGAAGGATGAGTAAATTGAGAGGTCTGATGTTGGGTATTCTGTGGTCCTTGGAATTGCCTCAGGTGAGGTGCTCTGTAAGGTTGATTCTGCTGCCTGTTATTGTTATTATTCCACCTCTGATTTCCCTGATTATCTCTGCCTCCTCTGTTATTGTTGTCCCTCCAATTCTGGTTAGAATTGTCTTGCCATCCATGGTTATGATTTCCACCTTGATTGTAGGTTGGGGTGGTCATAGAAGTTATGAGTGGATGCCACCATGTTGTCTTCCTGTTGGAGCTGCGGGCATTCATCGGTATAATGGCTATAATCAGCACAGACTTCGCAAACTCTCTGTGGGACTAACTGTTGGCTTTGCTGTGGTGGAGGAGGTTCAGCTTGTTGAACTTGTTGTTGATTCAATTGCATCTGCTTCAGCAAGTTGGTCATTTCACCGATACTCTGAGCTAGAGCAGCCATCTCTCTGCTAGAGGATACTTCTGCAACGGCTTTTGAACGGCCTTGTTTCTGCCTGTGGTTCCTAGTAGATTCAGCTAAGTCGCTGATCAATTGCCATGCCTCATCAGTGGTCTTGTACTTCTTCATAGACCCATTGCTAGCACTTTCCAATGTGGTCTTATCTTGGGGCCTCATGCCCTGTGTGATATAACTGAGTAACACTATCTTGTCAATCCTGTGGTGGGGGGCATGCTTCTAGAAGATTATTGAAGCGCTCCCAGTATTCAAAGAGAGTCTCGTTGTCATCCTGAATAATCGTGGAAATGTCTTTCCTCAGTTTATCAGTAACTTCAGATGGAAAGAATTTTTCCAAAAATTCTTTTCTGAGTGTATCCTAGTTGGATACATTTGCTAGGGGTTGAGTGTAGTACCACTCTCTTGCCTTTCCCTCCAGAGAAAACGGGAAGGCTTTCAATAGAATGGAGATTTCATCAGTGCCATTATGCTTAACAGTAGAACAAGCAGTCTGGAAATCCCTAAGATGCTTGATAGGCTCTTGAGCAGGTAAGCCATGAAACTTGGGCATCAAGTTGAATAGTGAAGACTTTAATTCAAAGTCTACAGCTACTACTGGGTGGTGTGCCTGGAATGGTTGGAGCGTAAAATCAGGGGCTCCTTCCTCCTGGATAGTGACTCTTCTGGCCGCTGCCATGTCACCTGCAGGTAAATGAACTGAATCAGTAGAGAGGGAGCTTGTTTCTTCCTTAGATGACGGTTCAGGTTTGTCCTCAAAGAGGAGTCGCCGACGCCGAGCTTGCCTTATACGTGAAAGAGTTCTTTCAATTTCAGGGTCAAATACTGGCAAGCTTGGATCAGGAAGTGAACGCGTCATTTAACAAAAGAAACGTACAGCTCATAGTGACAGAATGAAAAGAAAAAATTGCAATTAAAATAAATACCAATCAATAAATTAGCACTCTGTTGCAACTCCGTGGCAACGGCGCTAAAAAATTGATGCGGGCAGAAATTGGCGAAATAAAAATTATTAAAATATATACGTTGCAAGTATAGTTCTTAACTCGCCAGAAATCCACTTATCAATTTAGAAAGGTGTCACAGAAATTTAAAATTAAAATACTCAGAGTATGAATCCTAAGTCATCTCCCAACAATTTGCAAAAAAGTGTGTTTATTTTATTAATCAGATGTTTTGAAAAAAGTTTGAGTTGAGTAAACAGGAAATTAAATTGGAGAATTTGAATAATGTAAATAAAAGCCTTGACTGGGAGTTGATTAGTTAGAAGCCCCATTATTGTTGGATTACTCTCTAGATTAATTGATAATTAAAGGTTATCCTGTTTAGTTATCTCTTACTAGGTAAGGAAAAGTCAAACAAGTTGGAATGCTACGTCCGTTCATAAGTTGCAACCCACTTAATTAAAAGGGATTGGTGTTAGTGACTAGAGGGCAATCCAACAATAAACCCAATTACTCAATTAAAAATAAAAGTAATCCTTGTATTAAATAATCCTAAAAATATTCCAATGGTAAAATTAAACAAAGCAAAGGACATCGAAGAGTAAAGCCAAGTAAAGAAAACGAACTAGAATGACGAAATCTTGATGAGGTAATAACTCTTCTCAGTATCCCAATGCAAAAAGTGGTAGAAAAATAAAATCCTAAGAACTATGAATGTGTAGAGAAAAAACCTAGAGGAGGAGTAAAAACTAGATCTAAAACTAAAACTATCTAGAATGAATTATTGTCCCTGGTTTCTGCATGTTCTCTGGCTCTAGTCTGCTGTTCTGGGCCAAAAACTGGGTCAAAATAGGGTCCAAAATCGCCCCCAGCGAATTCTGCAGATTATGCAGATCGCGCACGTCACGCGATCGCGTCATCCATGTGGACGCGTCATTCTCGTTTTTCCTGCCATGCGTTCGCGTCGTCCACGATTCCGGGACACTTGTGCTTTTCCAATCCACGCGGTCGCGTGAGCCATGCGGCCGCGTCACTGCGATTTCTCCTCTTTCGCGCGAACGCGTGAGCCATGTAGCCGCGTCACTTCTCGCTGGTTATCTCCTTAATTTCTCGTGTTCCTTCCATTTTTGCTAGCTTCCTTTCTAATCTCCAACTCATTCATGCCCTATAAAGCCTGAAACACTTAACTCACAGATTACGGCATCGAATGGAATAAAGGAGAATTAAAATGCATAATTAAAAGTCTCTAGGAAGCAGTTTTCAATCATGTAATAATTTCAGAAAAGAAATATAAATGCATGCTAAATTAATGAATAAGTGGGTAAGGATCATGATAAAACCACACAATATAAACCATAAAATAGTGGTTTATCAGGCATCAAGGTTAAAAGGTTCAGATGTTTTTTGCTTTTTCGGAGGAGGAGCGCCAGAAGCAGTAGCTGAAGTTTGTGGAGGGTCAACAAGACGAACCCGGGGAGTAAGGATCATTCTCCTTGGCCCGAGTGAATTCGGCATGGGCATTTTCACCTGAACTTGAGAAGATCCCTCTCCTGCCACCTTGGTCGATATGTTTTGAGTAGCAGCAGCCTTCCTTGCCTTTTTGAAGGCCTTCATGGAGTCATTATTTTTTGACATCTCTGAAAAACAGAAGCAACCACAGCAAAGCATTACAATCGCAGATAAAAGGAAGCAAAGCTAAAGAAGCAAAGGATAAAAAACAAGTTGAACAATACCCAACACAGTTCAGACCAGGGATGGGTCCCCCAAAAACTTTTTTGTATCAAGATAGGGGGTTCCCCACATATGTCTTCTAGAACAACCACAAAAGCCCGCTCAACCTCGTCAACCATCTCCCAGGTATAACGAGACACCGTCACATTCTTTTGCCATTCCAGAGGAAAAGAAGGCTCATCATTCTCGTCAAGAAAAAAGGGGCGGGGCCCCTCAATAGCTCAAACTTTAAAGAAATAGTTTTTAAAAAGGACTCATCATACATGGCAAAGACTTTGTGTCCTTGGGCAGATTTAAAAGAAACCCAAGAAGCTTTCTTTTTAGAAGTAGCCCCGGGCTTGGCCGAGACAAAGAGGTAGAGGAAAAGAGTCTGAGAAGGTTTGACGCCTAATTCTTGACACAGCAACTGAAAGATTTTTATAAAACCCCAGGAATTTGGGTGAAGTTGAGATGGGGCAACATTACACGACCACAACAAGTCGGTCTCAAAAGCAGTAAAGGAAAAAGTAATGTTCAACTAGCTAAAGAAATATTCATAGGCGTAGAAAAAGGGATGCTCCCCCTCGACCGAGGTGGGAAAACAAGCCCTCTCGTCAGAACCAGGCGCTACAAGCTCATAGTCCCTCTCCTGGGCACCGCTACCACAAACCCTATGATATTTTCGTAGCTCTACACAAAACTCAGTATTCACCACAGAAACACACAGAAGAACCATAGACTCCACCCAATCAGCCATGCCCTCAGGGACTTGGGAAGACGTCTCAATAATATTTTTGCGAGAAGACATGAGGCCAACTAGTCCTACAATAAGAAGAAAATATTGGATTACTAAAAAAACATCTCGAACGAAAGCAAAACAACTCGGCTAAAGATAATCCAGTACAATACGAGCAACAAAAGGAAACCCCAGGACCCACACCAAAGATCCAGGGGCATCCTTTGGAGGCAGCCACAGAACAAGGACTCAAGGGGATCTACAAACTCAAACCCCGATAACAACCCCTTTTTCAACTAAAACAACACTCGAAATAGAAGGTCACAAAGTCACAGGTAAAAACATTAAAATAACTACCCTCCAGGCCCACAGTCCCAACCTAGTCAACAAAAGAAGGCAATCAAACAAGACAGCTCAAGGAGAAGGCATCAAAGACACGACCTTTTTTTAGAGATATAAAAGAAAACTATCGACATGGTGATAAAACATCAAAGAAGCAATCTTTTGAAAGTAAGAGGATTCACGAAGATCACAAAGAAGAAAAATAAACAGCGCAAACCCTAAAGAGACAGAAAGTTCATATCCAAAAAACCCGAAACCCCCAGCAACAGTAAACAAGCAGATGTACGGCAAGCGATGAAGAAAGTAGGAGAGAACCAACCTGGAGAAAAGGAGAAAAAGCTGGAAAAAGCTGACAAGCGGAAGCGGTAGGAATTAGAATCACCTCGC
>NC_029775.3:55712295-55726964 GCF_000817695.3 Arachis duranensis | reverse complement strand
TAGAGGGAAAAACGTGAGAATGCAGGAGAAAATAGAAAGTGAGAAAGAAAATGAAAGTTACGAAATAAAGAAGAGAAACCGTTTCAAGTTAAAAAATAAAAGAAACGAAGCATTAAAACTAATTAATGAGGGGATTAAACCCTCGCTTGTTCCCAAGGCCAAAAGCGCCAATGTAAAGGCATGCGCTTTAAAAGAAAGCAGACGTTCCGCATTCAAAGGAGAACTCTACCAAGAAAGAAATCGACAAAATGCTCGAGTCCGGCTTCACTAGAGAAAGATCGAAGTCCTAAAGACTCGACCTCAAAAACCGAGCTCGAGCAGGGGCACTGTTCATACCTTGGGTCGAGCTGTCCGAACCAGGATGTTCTACAGACAAAGCGACCGACCTCTTCAGGACGGGATAATCCGACCTCTTCTCAGAGAGCTCGGCCCAATCACCAGGAAGAGCCCAAAAAGGGCCCAACAGAGGAACACGGCCCAAATCCTAAGGTAGTCCAAGCCTATAGAGATAAGGGCGGTTCCCTTGAAGATAAGATGAACTCACTCAAAGATAAGATAAGACAAGATAACTATCTTATCTCCAGAAAGGTCACTCCACACTATTATAAATACACTAGAGCACCCAGGTATAACTCATACTCTGATACTACTCAATACCTGCTTAATACCCTTGCTAACTTAAGCATCGGAGTCCCTTGCAGGTACCCCCCACCCTCTGGGGACGAAGGATCAGCAGCACCGCCAAGTCCAACAGGTCAGACACGACAGCTCCGACCGGCACAGAAGATCTCATCTGAGATCGACCTATAGTTTCAGGTAACCCACGGAACACAAACTACTAGCACAAGTTCAACACACAAACAAGTCATAATTTACAAACAACACAATCACAGAGAAATAATACAAGCAAACATAACCAAACGTAAATGCGCAACATTATAATGCATGTCTGTCCTAAGCAGGCCATAAGCTCACGTGTCGGTTTACACCCTACAGCCCGACATTACCTACGAACAAGTCCCAGATATGGTTTCCCATTGTGTCCTTCGTGCATATGTATTGGTGGTTAAGAATACCACTCCTTCGTGACTACCGGCAGTCGGCGCAAAGCTCGACCCCATAATATACCCACAACGAGAAACAGAGATCCTCAGTTCATGGGCATCCTGACGTTAGGATTTTTGTTAGTAAAGAATTTTGTATAAGTATAGTCGTGTTGTGAGTATAGATTCTAAACCAACAGAAAATCCCTTCGTACAAATGTTTTGGTTGTCATAAGTAACAAAACCCAATAAATTTATAAACCGAAGTATTCAAACCTCGGGTCGTCTTCTCAAGGAATTGCAGGGAAGTATGATTTATTATTGGTTATGGAAAAAACAGTGTTTGGGTTTGAAAAAGGTTTTAAGCAAGAGAAATAGATTGCAAGAATTAATAAATTAATAACTAATAAAACTCTTGGCAAGGTATGAAAACTGGAAGTCCTATCCCAGTTATCCTTATTAATTATGATGAGAATTAGATTTTTCTCCCACTAAGTTAACCTCTAACTATGAAGGTAAGTCAAGTGGATGGAATAAGTTTGGTTCCTTAGGTCCTAGTCTTTCCTTGGGAAAAGGCTAGAGTTAGTGGAACTCGAGTTAATTCTTGAAGAATTCCAATTTTCAGTCAACAATGAGTTTGATAACTCAAGAGTTACCAATTAATCAATTAAAGCCAAGAATATAAAAAGCTAAATTGAAATCATAAATATCCGGAATACCTCAAATTATATTGAATGAAGATGTCAATTCTAACATGGACAATATTCATAAGCCAATTGGGCAACATAAATCAAACACAAATAAAAGCTTCAGAGTAAACAAAAATAGAAGAGAAACATAAATTATTGAACCTGGTATGAAGAAACAATCCTAATCCTAATAGAAATCCTAATCCTAATCCTAAGAGAGAGGAGAGAACCTCTCTCTCTAAAAACTACATCTAAAACATAAAATTGTGAGTAATGATTGAATTCTAGTCTCCCCTTGAGTCTCTGCATGTTACCTGACTTTAATCTGTGTTTCTGGGCCAAAAACTAGGTTGAAATGCGGCCTAGAATCTCTGCCAGCAACTTTTATAATTCTGCAGATCGCGCACGTCACGCGTCCGCGTCGTCCACGCATTCGCGTCGTTTGTGCAGCTTCCAATCCGCGCTGTCGCGTCAGGCACGCAAACGCGTCACTCTGATTTCTTCCATTTTGCGCGGTCGCGTGAGCCTGCGACCGCGTGACTTCTCGATGGTCATCTCCTCAATTCCTTGTGTTCCTTCCATTTTTGCATGCTTCGTCTTCATTTTCTAAGTCATTCCTGCCCTATGAAGCCTGAAACACTTAACACACAGATCAAGGCATCGAATGGTAATAAGAGAGGATTAAGATTAGCTATATTAACACCAAAGAAGCATGTTTTCAATCATAGAACTAAACTAGGAAGGAATTGTAAAACCATGCAAATCCTATGAATAAATGGGTGAAAAGCTTGATAAAACCACTCAATTAAATTCATTATAAACCATAAAATAGTGGTTTATCAACCTCCCCACACTTAATCATTAGCATGTCCTCATGCTAAGCTCAAGGAGACAAAATAAATGAGTAGGGAAAAGCAGGGCTCATGCAATGCAACCTATGAATGTGAATGCAACTACATGCTAAAATGATTATATGGTGAAAAAGTAAATAAATCCTTCAAGAATAAATATGAACTGGATTTCACTAATTCAAATCACAAAATACAATACAAATAACTTGCAAGAAGAAGATAGCTTATGAAAGCATGGACATAGAATTAAGCGCTGAACCCTTACTGGTAGTGTATATCATTCTAACTCTCAAGTGTCTAGGGTTAATTCTCTCAATTCTCTACTAATCTTGCTTTCTATAGCTTGCTCTTCATTTAACAATCAACAAAAATTTAATGCACCAATACACAAATCAAGAGGTCTTTTAAGGGTTGTAATGGGGTTAGGGTCAAGGTAGGATTGTATTTGGCTAAGTAGACTAAAATCTGAATCCTTAATTAACATAAACTTTCCACCTAACTTAAGACAATCCATTTAATTAAAATACAAAATCTAACTTCCCATTAACTGTGTTTTCCATATATTCATGCATCCTAAATTTGAGTTTAGTACATATGCATTGATACCAACACTTACTTTGGGGCATGTTGTCCCCTTTTATTATTTGCTTTTTTTTCTTTTCTTTTTTACTTTTTTTCTCTTTTTTTTCTTTTATTCTTCTCAATGCATATGATTAAAGTATTGAATGCAATAATATGTGCTCAACTATTATTTTGCACATTTTCACTAAAATATACAACATCCAATTACTCAAACCAAATATTTTCAAATCCAACTTTCCCACACTTAAATCATGAGCACGTTTACTAGTCTAAGCTAATCAAGGATTCAAATTAAGGACATTATTGTTTTCTGCTTAGAGTTAGTAATGAGCTAAAGTAAGGAACAAATGGGTAAAATAGGCTCAAATTGGTTTGCAAAGGATAATGGAAGGGTAAGGCCATATGGGTATGTAAGCTTAGTGAAATAAGGCCTCAATCATATAAGTGCATGCATATATCAAATAGTGAAAATATAGAATTAAGCAAGACAAAGATTACAATTTTAGAGAGAATAACACACAAAAATAAAACATATTGGTTGATAAAATAAAACCAATCAAATAGGCTCAAAATCTCACTGGTTTTGTGTGTTCGAGCTCTAAACCATGTTCCAATATAATATTTCTCCAAACAAGTTTTTCAAAAAGTTTAATTTAAATTAGTGAAATGCTATAAAAATTTTCTTGAAAAAGAAAATGTTACTTCAACCAAGTGGTAAAATATGCACAAAATAAAACAGACATGCAATCAAACATGCAAATGCAACAATGAAAAACAAAAATTGGTGTTGATAAGGGACTAACTAACCCGTGGAGATTGGTATCGACCTCCCCACACTTAAAGATTGCACCGTCCTCGGTGCATGCAAAGATGTGCAGGTGGTGGGGGTTGTGGTTCCTCAGCCGTTGCTCGTTGTAGAGTCTTTCTCTTTACTCTTCCTGGTGGCCAGCCTGAAAAAGGGAGAAGAGAAAAGGACATGAAGTCAAAGGGATAGAGCAAGAGAGAGGGCAGTACTAGTAAGAATCATGCCAAAATAAAGAAGAATGTCGTTAACACATGGTCGCGATTCCATGAAATTAGGACCTCAATGGAAGCATAGCATGATAAATTGAGGCAATTAAATGCAAGATGTTTATTGGCATGCTGGCAAAGGCATGAGTAGCGTAAATCAAGCATTAAAAGCCTTAATGTATTATTAGTCGTGAGAAACTAATAATAACGTTTGTATTGACAATTATAATTAATTAATAAAATATTGAAAAGGGTTTTGTGAAAAACAGGCATTAGAGTAGAAGGGTAGAATAATTAAGAATGCATGTGCATACGGGCTTTTTCACAAACACAAAGCATGCATATTAAATAAGGTATGAAAAGTATTAAATTGAACATGCAAGCACCCTTAAAAAATGATATATAATTGTCAAACAATTTCTTAACAATCCACAAGCAAAATAATTACCCAAATAAATTTCCAACACCAATTAAAAGAAAAAAGAAAGAAAAAGAAAGGAAGGAAGAAAGAAATAAGAAGGGAAAGAAAAGATTTAGATTTGGGGAAGAAAAGATAAGATATTTGGCTGATTTGGATAAGCTGTGCGGCGCAAGCGATGCGAGCGCATGGGGCACGCGGTTGCGTGGGTCGCGCTTTGATGAAGTGACGCTAACGTGTGCGGCACGCGGACGCTTGACTCGATATGTGCTAGTGGCGCGAGTGCAGCCTCGCGTTCGCACAACTCTCTGTTTAAATGCATGTTGCCGAAAATCTGGGTGACGCAGTCGCGTCGGGGACGCGATTGCGTGGATGGCCTATTTTGAAAAATGATGCGTACGCGTGAGGCACGCGTGCGCGTGGTAGGGCTTGTGCTTCTAGTATGAGTCCAGCCCAATTCCAGCTCAACTTTCGGCCATACACCCTTTTTACATCGATTTTGAGGCACGCGTTCGCGTGGGTGACGCGGACGCATGGGAGGCATTTTTCCTACACAACGCGGACGCGTCAGCGACGCGGTCGCGTGGACCAATTTGTGCCAAAGGCACGCCTCCAGCCACGCTTTCGCGTGACTCTCTCTTCACTTTTCTTTTCTTCCCAATGCACATATGACGCGGACGCGTCAGCGACGATGTCGCGTCGCGTGTGATTTTTTTTTGATGCAGTATGCAGAATGCAAAATGCAATGAATGTCATGCAGAAATTTCAGGTTCAAACAAAATTCAAAAACAAAGCAAAACTGAATTGAAAAAAGAGCGATCATACCATGGTGGGTTGTCTCCCACCCAGCACTTTTAGTTAAAGTCCTTAAGTTGGACATTTGGTGAGCTCCCTGTTATGGCGGCTTGTGCTTATATTGATCCAGGAATCCCCACCAATGTTTGTACGTCCAATATCCTCCGGGATCCCAAACCTTGCTTGTGCACCCATCTTCTTGTTGATCATCACGATTCCATCCGGGTGGCAAGCAGTCTAAATTCTCACTGAAGCGGCCAAATAACATCTTAGACCCATTCAATTGAGCTTTATACCAACCCTTGCATTTAAATTTAAAGCTTCCAACCATAATGAACCTTGCAGGACAATTCTTACCCCTGATCATCTTCTTCTTACTCTTAATGTCACAAAGAGCTCTAAATTGACCATCCGTCTCCAGTAGCCCATATTCAAGTGGAATTAGAAAGCTAAGGGATATGAATTTTACCCACTTGAATGTTGTGAAGGATGATGGCAACTTAGGGGGAGGAGTTTCTAATGAACTTGCGGGCTCTACTCCATTGTGCTCTTCTTTGACATTTTTCACCTCTTTGCAAGCTTCTTCAATTTCAACATCTTCCTCTTGGTAGCTTTCTTCTAATTCAATGTCTTCTTCATTGTTCACCAAGGGCATGGGAGGTTGTGCTTCTTCTTCTTTAATCTCCATGTCAAGTCCAATGGGGGAGGATTCAAATGTAGATAAGAATTCATTAATGATTGAATCCATCTCTTGATCGTCTCCTTCAAAGTCTTCAACCATGATATACTTTGGAGGTTGTACACCCTCCTCAACATCAGTTTCAAACGTCTTTGAAGGAGGCTCTATAACTTGAATTTCCCATGGAGGTTCAGCATCTCCTAAGTCTTCAACCACTGCCTCCTCTTCTTTTTCAATAATTCCGGCTTCCTCCACTTGTTCCAATACCAAATCGTGCTGCTCACTATCCACCGGAGTGCCTAACTTCTCCTAAATGCCACGTTCTTCAGTAGATTTTCCACATGAAACTATGGGAGTTCCTTGAATGTCCGAACGTTGGGAAGCTAATTGACTTATCGCTTGCTCCAATTGATGAAGGGTTGCATGAAATTGATCCACTGTTTCCTTGACACGATCCTTTGATTCTTGTTGTGCTCGGCTATCATAAGTAGGATCATAGTGCTCTTGGATTGATGGATATGGAGATAGTGTATATTGAGGTGGTGGTTCTGGGTATGGTTCATATGGTGGTTGGTGTGGTGAATAAGGATTGGGGTCATATGGAGGTGAATGGTGGAAAGGGGCTTGTGAGTGTGGTGGTTCAAAGCTATGTTGAGGAGGTGGTTCTTTGGCATATGATGGGGCTTGTTGGTAACTATAAGGGGATCCACCATACCTATCATCTTGATATGCATTATAGAATGGTCTTCGTCCATGATATCTTGGAGGGTGTTGTCGCCTAAAGGATTGATCAGATCCTCTTGGCTCCGTCCATCTTTGATTGCTTTGACCTTGATGCATATTCCTGTTATAGCTTTCTCTTCCTGCAACATAGTTGTAATCAGACTCAATAGCAAAAGGGGTGAGAGTTCATAGTAGTAGGAAAAAATAAAAACAAAAACTAACAAAAAGAGAATATTTTGAAAAAGATATTATTTTTGAAAAAGGATAAGATAAGATTTTGAAAAAGATATAAGTTTTGAAAAAAGATTTGAATTTTTAAAAATAAGATAAGATAAGATAAAAATTTTAAAATCTGAAAAAAATTTTGAAAAATATTTACAATAACCACACGTTTGCAACTCCCCGGCAACGGCGCCATTTTGACGTTAGGATTTTTGTTAGTAAAGAATTTCGTAAAAGTATAATCGCGTTGTGAGTATAGATTCTAAACCAACAGAAAATCCCTTCGTACAAACATTTTGGTTGTCACAAGTAACAAAATCCAATAAATTTATAAACCGAAGTATTCAAACCTCAAGTCGTCTTCTCAAGGAATTGCAGGGAAGTATGATTTATTATTAGTTATGGAAAAAACAGTGTTTGGGTTTGAAAAAGGTTTTAAGTAAGAGAAATAGATTGCAAGAATTAATAAATTAATAACTAAGTTATCCTTATCAATTGTGTGAGAATTGAATTTTTCTCCCACTAAGTTAACCTCTAACTATGAAGGTAAGTCAAGTGGATGGAATAAGTTTGGTTCCTCAAGTCCTAGTCTTTCCTTGGGAAAAGGCTAGAGTTAGTGCAACTCGAGTTAATTCTTGAAGAATTCCAATTTTCAGTCGACAATGAGTTTGATAACTCAAGAGTTACCAATTAATCAATTAAAGCAAGAATATAAAAAGCTAAATTGAAATCATAAATATCCAGAATACCTCAAATTATATTGAATGAAGATGTCAATTCTAACATGGACAATATTCATAAGCCAATTGGGCAACATAAATCAAACACAAATAAAAGCTTCAGAGTAAACAAAAATAAAAGAGAAACATAAATTATTGAACCTGGTATGAAGAAACAATCCTAATCCTAATAGAAATCCTAATCCTAATCCTAAGAGAGAGGAGAGAACCTCTCTCTCTAAAAACTACATCTAAAACCTAAAATTGTGAGTAATGATTGAATTCTAGTCCCCCCTTGAGTCTCTGCATGTTCCCTGACTTTAATCTATGTTTCTGGGCCAAAAACTGGGTTGAAATGCGGCCCAGAATCTCTGCCAGCGACTTTTGTAATTCTGCAGATCGCGCACATCACGCGTCCGCATCGTCCACGCATTCGCGTCGTTCGTGCAGCTTCCAATCCATGCGGTCGCGTCAGGCACGCGAACGCGTCACTCTGATTTCTTCCATTTCGCGCGGTCGCGTGAGCCATGCGACCGTGTGACTTCTCGATGGTCATCTCCTCAATTCCTTGTGCTCCTTCCATTTTTGCACGCTTCCTCTTTATTTTCTAAGCCATTCCTGCCCTATGAAGCCTGAAACACTTAACACACAGATCAAGGCATCGAATGGTAATAAGAGAGGATTAAGATTAGCTAAATTAAGACCAAAGAAGCATGTTTTCAATCATAGAACTAAACTAAGAATGAATTGTAAAATCATGCAAATTCTATGAATAAGTGGGTGAAAAGCTTGATAAAACCACTCAATTAAATACAATATAAACCATAAAATAGTGGTTTATCACATCCCTAAGATCACCACAACAAAACAGAGCTCCTCAGTTCGTGGGTTCCTTCGAGATCAATACACAATAGTTCGTGGGTTATTTCCGTAAAAAATCACAATATGTTATAAAATTATTCTAATAATGAATAACTTAAAATAAGAAAATTTAAATATATTACCAATCGTTGAAATTGCATATCCGAATTTGTCACGAATTTAGCAAAACTGAACTTAAACTGAGGGAATTCAATCTCATTATGTACTCCACTTCGAAGATTTTCGGGCAGACGTTAAAAGCATGGAGGGGATGGAACTTGAACTTGCATATAAAACAAATAACAATTTATAGGTTTTTTCGAGACCAATGATCATTCAAAATTCGTGGGTACTTTCTGAATTTAACCAATTATTAGTTACAGTCTCAAACCAAAATTAATCCTGTCAATTAATCACTCACAACAACAAAACCCAGTAACATTCACAGCCATAACCTAAACTCAATTAACTAATTGAAACACTAGAACATTATCTCAATACCAAATTTAATCCAAATTTCACAACATCAAACCAAGTTTATTTCTATCAATTAATCACACAAAATGTTATAAATTATTTGCAATTACTCACTAAACTTTATTGGCATTCATAAATTAAAACGATTAATTTTAAAATTAATCCCCTACCTCAACGTCAAAACTCGCAGAAATCACTAAACGCGACACCTCCATCAACGGCGGCTTGTACCACAGCGACCTAGACAGCGGCAGAAGGGGTCCCCCTCCCTCTCCCATCGCGTTCTGTCTCTTCTTCCTTAGCTCGATTCGGCGGCAGAGCAAATCCATAGCGGCAAAAATGGCACGCCGGCTCCAACAGTGGTTTTCTGATGACAACAGCGGCGACATTGGTGGCTTCAACAACTGCGACGACTGACGACGGTAGCAACGGGTCCCTTTCATGTTCCCTGTCACAAGCTTCCTTCTCCTCTTATTACTAGTGGCGGCAACCGCAACAGAATCAGCTCCTCCTTCCTCCTCAGTTCGTGATTCCAACAGCAGGGGAAGTCTCCACGGCTGCGGCAGTGAGGCGCGACAGCGACGACATAAGACCGCATCCCTTCCTCCTCTTCTGTCGTGCTAGCTTCGATGGGTCAACAGTGATGGAGGCGCGGCGCGAGCTCTCTCTTGTCGACACCACAATGGTGGTGACAGTCTGACAGCAAGTGGATGGCATCATGGGAAGCTTCGGCGACGGCAAATCAATGGCGACGATAGCGCGAAATGCCTCCAATTTGGCAACGATAGCTTTATTTTAGGAAATTAGGGTTTTTTATTTTCAATTTGGGAATTACGGTTAGAAATTAAGGATTTTATAAATGAATAAAGATATATTTGAATAGATATTTTGATAAAATTGGGGGATAAAATAATTTTAAAACTAAATCTACTCTATTAAAAATATCTAAATATATTATTTATCAACATATTGCTAAATTTAATTAACTATTTCTAATTTCAATTATAAAATAAACATATTAATCACATTTTTATAGTTTAAATCAATATTAATTATTCAAATTAAATGATATAACTTTTCATTATTTTTCTATCACCGAAACGTTAATTTCAATTTATAAAATAACTAATTATAATAAAAATTGTACATAAATATTAATGGACTTAAACTTACAATATTTATAAAATCAATTTAATCATTCTTAATAAATTATTTTCTAAAATTAAGGAACTTGAATTAAATTATAAATTATTCATAATATAAATTTACTTAAATTAAATTACACAATTCTTTCTTATTTTTCAATGACTGAAATTATGTGAAATATTCAATTATATAAAAATTATAATAAAATTCTAATTAATTTAAACTTCAATTATCATGAAACTCTATTTAATTATCCTCAGTAAAATAATTTTCTTAAAATAAAATTCTCAACAATTTTAATAAATCCTAAATAATTCATAATTTAATTTTTCGAAAACTTTGATTGTTACATCAGTAACTCTATAATGGAAAATCTGTAACTGAATTCAGTCTGAAAAACATGTCAGGAGGGACACTTTCTGAGCATCATCTTGTACCTCTCCCAGACTTCATAAAGAGATTTGATAAACCACTATTTTATGATTTATTTTGTATTGAATTAAGTGGATTTTGTCAACTATTCTCACACTTATTCATGTAAATTGCATGTTTTTTAGATTCCTTCCTAATTTGTGCTTAAGAATGAAAACATGCTTCCTAGGCCTTGAAATTGCTAATTTTTAATCCTCACTTATTACCATTCGATGTCGTGATATGTTTGTTGAGTGATCTCAGGGTTATAGGGTAGGAATGGTATAGAGGATAGAAAGGAAGCATGCAAAGGCAGAAGGAACACAAGGAATTGAAGATTTGGGAAGTTGGAACCGAAGTTTACGCGTGGCTGATGCGTACGCCTGATCAAGCCATCTTTCAACCGACGCGTACGCGTGACTAATGCGTACATGTGACTGATACGTATGCGTGGTGAGTCAGCGACGCATACGCGTGGCTGACGCATACGCATGACAAGCGGCACGTGCTTCATTAAAGAGAAAACACTAGGGGCAATTTCTGAGCTAATTTTTTGCCCAATTTTGAGCCCAAATTGAGGATAAGGCTCTGGGAATGAAGGGGAATGGCATCTAGACAATCATTACACACTTTCCTTTTTAGTTTTAGTTTGAATTCTAGAGAGAGAAACTCTCACTTCTCTCTAGGTTTTAGTTTCTCAATTTAATTTCACTTGGATCCTTTGGTTAGATCAATTTTAATTCCAATTTTGGATTGTTTTAATTTGTAGTTTCCCTTCTCCAACTTCATTTAGTGTTCTTGTTATTCTAGTTATTTTGGATCTTGAATTTGGATCTTCTTGAGATTGATTTCCATTAATGCATTGAGGAATTTCATGTTCGTTATTGTTAATTACTTTGTTATTGTTAGTTGTTTGTAGTGCATAACTTTAATTTGAATTGCTTTTTCAATTTCATAATGTCTTCTATTCTTGCTCACCAAGTATTTAAGGAAATGTTACTTATGGCTATGGAGTAGATTTCTACTCTTGGCTTAGAGGTTGAGCAATTGGAGACTCTTGAATTGTCAAAGTCTTTTGTTGATTGATAATTGGAAGTTGCTAGTTGACTTGAATTCCACCAAAGCTAGTCTTTCACAAGGATTTGACTAGGATGTGTGGATTAGAGTCAATTATACCACTTGACTTTTCTTTATTGTTAGAGGTTAACTAAGTGGGAGCAATAGACAATTCTTGTCACAATTGATGATGATAATGAGGATAGGAATTCCAATTCTCACCCCTAGCCAAGGTTTTTACCCTAACCAATGATGTGCATCTTATGTCAACTCCTAGGGAGAATGACCTGGGATTCTACTTCCGGTTATTGATTTTATTGTTGTGACACATTTTCTAACTTTGAATTAATGAGTTAAAAGAAATAAATCGAAAAACACCATCAGAAACATGCCACGATACTTTTATCATTAAGTGCAGAAATTTGATTTTTATATAATAGAATAGATATTTACAGATTATTATATTAAACACAGACTAAAAAAATACACTAAACAAAATAAAAGCATCAATAGTCAAATATAACCTAAAAAATCACTTAAATCCAAAAAGAACATGTGATGAATTATAATAAATCTATATATGAGAAGTAAAAATAAAATAAATAATTAAAAATAAAGTAAAAAGAGCAATTAAAAAAAAGAAGATAGAAAAGATAATGTGTGGAGTAGATAAAAAATGTATTGTAATAAAAGATTAATATAATTAATTAATACAAAGAATGAAAGAGAAAAATCAAAATACGATCTTATTAAAAAAATTTCAATATAAAGGATGAAAGAGAAAAATCAAAATAAGATCTTATTAAAAAAATTTCAAAAAAATATTTTAAAAAAGAATCTATTAATCAACTTTTATAAAAATATTACAAAAATTTTAAATTATCTTTAAATAAAATAATAACCCTTAAGAATTATTAATCAAAATAAATAAAAAAATTAATATAAAATAAAATCATAGAAAAATATTAGCAAAATTAAGATAAAAAACAAAAATAAAAAATTACAAATATTTTATCTGAAGTACAAAATATAGAAGAACAAAAGGGATATATAAAATAATAAGCTAATAAATTGAATTAGTTGAGTTTATTTATTTCATTGCTTTATATATTATTTATTACATAATTTAATATTTATCTCGATCAAACTAAATAATAAATTAATTATAATTAATTTGGTTTAATGAATCAAACAAAATTTAAAATAATTTGATATTTACTCTAATTAAATTAAATATTTGAAGTTATGATTAATGTAATTTAATGAATCAAATAAAATATTAAATGATGAAATATTTATCCTAATCAAATAAAATTATATAATTGATTAGTTATAATTAATACAATTAAATGAATCAAGCACATTAAATTGAAAAATAATTTAGTTAATTTATGTCTTAAGGACACATTTTAAAAATATTTATTTTTCAACAACTTTTATAACATCATAATATATCTATAGAAAAAACACAAAAAAACTCAAGACTTAGCAGAATTTATTATTTTTGGCTAATATTTTTAGTCATCAGTTCAATTTCTGCTATGCTTTTCTATTTCTGTTCTGAGTGGTATACATGATCACAAATGTTTAAAAAAATAAAAAAAATTATGATATATTTTTAGCTCATATTTTTAAACATTGTTGGTTAATTACTGGCCAAAAATAATAAATTCTATTATTTTTTTAGTATTTCTCATATCTATATTTCTGCTATTGAAAGTAGTTATCTTAATAATAATAAAATTAATAATAATAATAATAATAATTTGAAAAATCCGTATATAAACTATTTCAATTACCCGTGTATTATTATTAATTCAATCAATTATTTCAACTAATTAATTCAATCAATTATTTCTTAATTTATTTTTTTGAATTCAATAAATCAAATAAAATTAATTATACTAATTGTTTTTATCAACTAATTGATTTGATTAATTCTTAAAAATATTTTTATTTTATTTATTTAAACACATGAATTTTAACTAATTAGTTATTTAATTTTATTAGGATAAATATCAAATTCTATTCCTAATATAAAAATACAAAATTTTATTCTTTCCATTTTTATTTTAGCACTATAAAAGATCATATATGCCAGAAGAAAATATCATTTATTTACCAATTATTCTTTCATTGGGTAGTTTTTACAACAATTTTTTTTCTTCCTATGAGGCATCGTCGCAAAAAGGCAACTATCGTATCGTGGACACAAACCACCACACACTCTCCAACTCCCATACTCATGATTCAGAGCAATATATGATATGTTATCCATGAGACATTTATAAACTAACCATGGTGTTATCATGTATGCATAAAAAAACGTATTTAAACTTAAGTTATTTACCTGTTTGTGTGGTATATTGTAGTGTAAAATTACTTTCAATTTATATTGTGCAATGATATTATAGTCTAATTTAAGCTTTTACTTTAGAATTGTGTTATGATTTTATTTCATCATTTTCTCTTAGATATCAAGTTGACGTATTTTTATTTATCATTATTGAAACGGATGTGATATAAAATTTATAAAACAAAACTCTCATACTGAATTTATTTTATTGTAGTCTTCTATCTCTTCTATTTCATTTTGTTTTCTTCTTATTCATTTTATTTTTTTAAATATCATATAATTTATTATAATTTATATCAAATAATTAATTATAATTCATTATATCAGTTAGTTTGATTCATTAATTTATAATATGCATGATAAAATAGATTATTTGTTACTTATAACATTAATTCTTCTAAAATTTAAATTTAAATAATTATTTTCTTACTTTTTGTTATGAACAAAATATTATTAATAATTAACTACTCATACTTTTAATCAAAGTGTTTGGATGATTTTTATATTTATTAATATTAATTGTTGATTATTTTTTCGTAAATAAATTGTATTATAATTTTATGTAAGTTTATAATTGATTAACAATTGATGTTTATGAAACTATGTTACGCTAAATTATATATTTTATAA
>NC_029775.3:55706371-55711676 GCF_000817695.3 Arachis duranensis | reverse complement strand
TAGAAAAGGTATGTATGGTACATGCATTGTATTTTAAAAAAGTAAAACATATTTTAAAAAGGATTGAAGTTTCAATAATAAATTGTAATTGATATCAATATTAATAATTTTTTTTTATAATTATTTTTATCTACTAAAAATTACATACAGTATTTCTTTTGTGGTAGAAAAAGATTGTGATTCATAACATTTTTGTGAAATTATATTGCATAGACACAAGATCAATTATTTAACAAATTAAATTTTAATTAATATATTTATTTTTAATTCCTATTTTTATTCATTAATTATTTTATTTTTTATATTTACAGTAAATATTGAATGTAAAAAAATATTGATTGTTATATATTTTATTTATTTAGAGTCATAATTAAATTTGATATAATTGTAGCAAGTATCTACAATTAATAATAACATGATACTATAATTTTAAGTTGTATAATATAAAAAAAAGAACATAGCAATTTATATCTACTTTCTATATAGCAATAATATTATATATATTTATATATCTCCTATTTTAACTCTTTTCTAAAAATATTGGCATATAATTAACGTAGATAACATATAAGTTGCTTATAGTATAATAATATTTTATTCCAATAATATATCTTTTTGTTTCTACTTTTTATATAGCAATAATATTATATATATTTATATATCTCCTCTTTTAACTCTTTTTTAAAAATATTAGTATATAATTAATGTAGATAATATATATACTGAGCAAATATCTTTATTTAATTAATTATAAAAATTAATAAAATATAATGACATAATTTTCACTTAATTGTAGTAAGTATCTCCATTGAAAATATTAGCTGATTATTACCGTACACAATTAGTGTGTGTATATACACACATATGAGTAATGGTGAATTTTTACAATTATTTATCATTTAGAAAATTCATATTTTAGACATATTTCTTCTTCTGTTTTTTGTTCTTCATACCTATTAACTACTAGCTACGATTCTATCAATAGTATTACCCATGGTAGATTATGTGATGAAAAAGTTTGAAAAATAAATGCAAGAATTATAAGATTATGAAAAGTCCCATATAAATTTGACAAGAGTAAGACGGTTTACATAGAAATGATTCTCATGAATGATAAGGTTAGTTGATTATTTTTCATGATTCTTTCAAGTGATGCTAGGTCCAATTTATAAATATTTTTAGTTCGTATTTTAAGTTTATTTGGTAAGTAAACCCTTGCATGAATCAAAGACAGTACGATTTAATAGCTTGATAAGTGCTAATAGCTTTTATATTTAATTTGTTTTACAATGTGATAAAATTCATTATTCAATCATCAAGAATTATTTAGTAAAGATGTTTGAGAATGAACTGATTGAGAAAAAGGTTTTATGTCTTCTCAAATTTTTTGATTAAGGAATCAAGTAAAATTTATCTTTTGACTGCACACGTGGAATAATTTTTAAGAATGAGTCACGTATAGTAAATACGATCGATGATTGTAAAATTCTTGCCAATCATTTCAATTTTCTTGCTCATGCTAATATATTGAGACAAACAAATGAACAATCTAACTTATTTGGTACGTAGTTAATTTGTATTAATCTACACAAAATTATTTTTTTATTTTAATTCTTGCCAAAAAATTATATAATAGCATCATTTTACCGATAACATAAATTTTAATAGTTTATTTATGCAAATATTTAAAATTGTATTGCGACTTTTTTAAAGGTATATCCTTTTATTAATATATTGTTAGTTTTATCGTTTAATATAAAATAAATTGGTAAAATTTCTTTAATTTATAAATAATTTATTATGTTATTCATTTATTTGTCCTTAATTTAATACTTTTAATTTATTTTTTTTCAATTAGATGTTATTGGACTCTTGACCGAAAAAGAAGAGCTTATATCATGATAAAAAATAAGAAGAAGTGACCATTACATTGTGGTTGATCTTCATAATTTGGAGTATGTGAAATTTTAATATTTCACAATAAGATTTTGTTTTGTAACAATTATCTATACATATACAAAATATTTTATCTTTTTCATTATATATTACTACTTATTTCACTTAATTCTTGCTTTTATTTAGAAATGAAAAAAATGAGCAATGCTAGGGGGCCAGCAATTTTGGTATTTTATAACCATCAATTGACCATCAATAGTGTTTTTAATGGTGTGAGATTACATCCAATGGTGAAAAATCACTCACTTTTTTTATGGTTAAGTGCTAGCCAAAAAACACAAAAGCTGCTGGCTCCCTAGACTTTTTCGAAAAAAAATAAGGTGCACACTGTGAGATCAATTTACAACTCAATTATTCAATTATCTATGTGATCACCAAACAACTGAATACATACTTATTTTCCAATTTACAAAATTTAATAAAGACATTGGTAAGCATATTGGTTTAACTTTTTATTTAACATATTTGTTTATGTTATATTTATAATCGTATTATATCTATTTTCACGAATATATCGGTCGATGATTGTAAAACTATATACTAATATTGATATAATATTGTTTTAGGTATATATTTTGCTGGCATCAAAGAAATGTGTTGAGTTATTTTTTAGTGGATTTAAATTATTTATTATTTATTAGAGAACTTTGTGCATTAGAATTCTCTAATAATTTGTTGTTCATTTTAAACTGATTTTGATATTTTCTTACTTCACAGTAAAACAACATATAAAAATTTAAAAGGTGGAAAGTATTACTAGGTTATTTATGGTCACATTAAGTATATATGTCTGATTTATTGAAAAAAGTAAATTACTAAAACTAATAAATAATTATTTTAGAGTTGATATACTTAACACTAGATTAAGAAAAAATGAACAATACATAACATGTTACTTTTTTATTAGTCAAATGATTATAATTTAAATTAATTTTAATAAAATAACTTAAAATTATAACATAGCATGGCATGGCACAAGTTATTACACTTGTAACCTATTAAAAAGTACTTAATTAGTTAATATAAATAATTAGTATAATTAATTTAGTTCAATAAATTAAAAGAAATAAATGTGAAAGGAAGAGATAAAAAAATAAAATTATAAAAATGGGTAGCCATTAAAAAACAATAAAAAAAGTCCCTTTTAGTTTTTTATTTATTAATTATTAATTTATTATAATTAATTTCACAATATTTATTATACATTATTCATCTTACAAATTAATACAATCAATTAATTGATATCAATTATCGATAATTAATTTTAATTGATATAACTTATTTCGCTATACTTTCTAAATAAATAATTAAAAATATACGTCTCAATTTTTTGTTAACGTAGAATAAAATAAAACAAGTGTAATTACTCGTGCCATGCACGTGATAAGATTGAAATTATAATTTGAAATTTGTAAAACCCGGTTAATTAACGGCTAATTAACCCATAAATGAGAATTTATTCTGGAAAGCCTAAAATGTGATTTTCATGGCTAAATGTGATAGAGGAGATTGAGACGAGAATTTTGGTACCAATTTTATAGAATCCGGACCAAGATTGGACCGAACGGGCCAAACCGGGCCAATTAGACCCAAAGTGGGCCCTTGGCTCAACATAACTTAACCAAAACCCTAGTTTTCAGCACTCTCTCTCCTCACACAACACCAAACACGCTGAAAAGAGAGGAAATGGGGGAAGAACACTCTCTTAAACCTCTATCTCTCACTTGATCTTCAAACCACCATAACTTTTGATCTAGAGCTCCGATTGCCGCTCCGTTTGCGGCCACGCGTTCACCGCGGAGAGCTCTACAAAACCCATACAACCAATCTTGAGGTAAGCCACGTGTTGCTGTTCGAAATCTCAGCCCTTATTTTCGAGTTTCATGGGTGAAATGTTGAGATTTTGGGTTCTTTGATGTTATAGGACCCAACTCTCTTGAAGGAGAAGGTTAATCTTGTCTCCTTGGACCTTGGGTGTGGTAAGATTCTCAACCCTAGTGTAATTTGTGGTTTTATGATGTTTGGGTTTTGAGATGTTGAGTATGGGTATGATGATTGTGGCTTAGGTTGTGTATATGTGAATATTGGAGCTTGATTTGGTGATTTTGAAAAGCTTGGAAAGGGTTTGGTGGTGAAAAATCTGTTCTTGGAGGTGTTGAGGCCTTGAGAGCTTGTAGATAAGTGATTTGGAAGTGCTCCGGTGGAGCTTGGGAAAATCGGCTAAGGTATGGTTTCGGTTTCCCGTATCTAATATGTAATGTGGTAGGAAATGTTTGAGTTTGAGCCACTTGGGTGAAGTGGGTTAAAATGATGAGATAGTGATTTTGTAATTTGTGGTAAAGTGTCAATGTGTGAGTTGAGGAGGCTTGATATTGAAATTGATGTATTTTGATTGATTTCAAAGGAAAGGGATAAGAATGGCATGTTTTGATTGATTTTGAAAAGAGTTGGAAATGACTTGTTTTGAAAATGGCACTTTGTGGTTTTTATGAAAAAGATGGTTTTTGGGCATACTTTGGCAGGCCATAACTTGGACTACGGATCTCCGTTTTGTACCAAATCTTTTTAGAAATGAAATTGGATCCGGGATGTCCATGCCGTTCGAAGAAGGGGTGAAAAACGATTTGATGTCCATGCCGTTCGAAGAACGGGTGAAAAATGATTTAAAATGAGAAAGTTATGTCCGTTGGAAGATTGGGGTTTAAATTAGTGAATTCTGCAGCTTTTAACTTAGAAAATTTTTAGCAGAATGACCCCTTGCGCGTGGGCGCACTTGGCGCGTGCGCGCCGTTCTTCCGGAAAATGCCATCCACACGTGAGCGTGATGTGCGCGGGCGCGCCGATGGTGCTGCACCCAATGCCCAGCCATTTTCCAGAGAGTTATGCCAGAACTGTGCTAATATTGTGCCTGGGGCACGAGAACACCCACGCGTACGCGTGGTTGACGCGTGCGCGTCGATTGGCAAATGTTTAATCCACGCGTTAGCGTGCATGACGCTTGCGCGTCGATGAAGTTTTTGAGGCCACCCACGCATGCGCGTGGAGTGCGCGTGCGCGTGGACCTGTTTTCATCCCAAAGTTGATTTTTGAGTTTTAAAAGCCAAATTTCATACTCTAAGCCTCCGATCTCACCACTTATATCTTAAATCATTATGATATGCCTAGCTATGAGAGAAGGAGCTAGTGGATGTGGTAACTTGCGAGTGAAGCAAGGGAAAATGAATAATCAATGAGGATCATTGATGATTATGTGAGATGTGGAGGATGGTGGTGGAAGTGCTTGTTATGCCATTAGCCGAAGGGCCGTAATTGTTTATGAATTGGCTGGTTCTGGATTGAACCGTGAGCC
>NC_029775.3:55701152-55702936 GCF_000817695.3 Arachis duranensis | reverse complement strand
TGCTGCTATGCAAGCCACTGCTGAGGCTCTTGGTCAACAGATGAACAACCATGGTAATGATGGAGGTGGAGTTCAGGGCCCGATGAAACTGGCAAACTTTTTGAAGGTTAATCCACCTAAGTTCAAGGGAACTACTAGTCCGACTGAGGCTGATACATGGTTTCAGGCTATGGAGCGAGCACTGCAAGCACAAGTGGTACCTGAAGGGCAGCGTGTCGAGTTTGCTACCTATATGCTTGTCGGTGAAGCGTCGCATTGGTGGCAAGGTATCTGACGTCTTCTGCAGTAGGGTGATGATTATATCACCTGGAATGTCTTCCAAGAGGAGTTCTATAAGAAGTACTTTCCGACTTCTGCTAGGACGGCCAAGGAGCTTGAATTGTTACAGCTGAAGCAGGGTACTATGTCCATTTTGTTACAGCTGAAGTAGGGTACTATGTCCATATCAGAGTATACTGACAAGTTTGAGGAGCTGTTCAGGTTCTCTCGTATGTGCCAAGGTATTCCGGTGGAATATGAGGAATGGAAGTGTGTTAAGTATGAAGGGGGACTCCGGAGTGATATTTTTAGTTCAGTGGGACCAATGGAGATTAGGACTTTCCCCGAGTTGGTAAATAAGTGTAGGGTTGCTGAAGAGTGTGTGAAGAGGGCAACCGCTGAGAAAGGGAGTCAAAGGGGATCATTCCCACAGAACCGAGGGAAGAGCTTTACACCTAGAGGCCCGTCTTTCAAGAGAGGAAGCTCTTTTAGGAGGCCCAACAACAACAACAACTCCCAAGGAAAAAGGTATGGGAAGCAGTGGTGCACGAAATTGTGAACAATACTTTTTCACAACTCTCATAATCCCCGGACATGAACCCCAAAAACTTTGGTGTTCAATACCATGGCATTACACAACTTCGCACAACTAACCAGCAAGTGCACTGGGTCGTCCAAGTAATAAACCTTACGCGAGTAAGGGTCGATCCCACGGAGATTGTTAGTATTGAAGCAAGCTATGGTCATCTTGTAAATCTTAGTCAGGCAAACTCAAATGGTAATGGTGATGAACGAAAATAACAAAAAGGTAAAGATAGAGATACTTATGTAATTCATTGCACTACAACAAATATGGCCTTTAGCAACGCCAAATTTCGCAACGCCTTAAAACCGTTCTTTTAGATAGGTTTAGACAACGGTTTTTTAAAGTGTTACTGTTGAATTCAGTTTTTCATCAATTTCTAGCAACAAAATAAAACCGTTCTCTTTGATTATTTTAAAGAACAGTTTTATAACCGTTACCATGATTTGACTTTAAACAACGGTTTTTTATTGTTGTTTAAAGAATTGTACAAAAGAAACGCATTAAAACCGTTGCCAAAATGCTACACTTTAAAACCGTTCCATTAGATGGTCTTAGACAACGGTTTTTATAGTGTTGTTGTTAAAGTTCATTTTTTCATTATGCTATAGTAACAAAATAAAATCGTTCTCTTTGACTATTTTAAAGAACGGTTTTACAACCATTACAACAATTATTTATAAAACAACCATTTTCTAATATTATTTAAATAATTGTACAAATTAAACAATACTAATAAAAATAATTTCAAATAATTATATAAATTGAAACTATTTTTTCTATAAATACTGAATTTATAAAATACTCAAAAACTATTGTTATAGATAAAAAACAAATATTATTTTAAAAAAATAAAACTAAAATAAATTTATTATAAATATTATATATTATTATAAATATATAAAAAATATTATATTTTGAACACATAAGGCTAAAATAAATT
>NC_029775.3:55695956-55699872 GCF_000817695.3 Arachis duranensis | reverse complement strand
TGATTTGATTTTAGTGAGTTCATATGGGTTGATGTTGCTGTTTAGTGCTGCTTTATCCTTGTTAATGGCTGATTTCATGCCTTGTTTTGATTGAGCAATGATGATGATGGCCTTATTCTGAGCTGTTTTATTAGTGCTGATTTGATTTTAGTGAGTTCATATGGGTTGATTTTGCTGTTTGTTTAAATTCAGAAACGTCCTATTTACTGCCATAATGTTGCCGAAATTTCTAAAAATTTGTGTGTTAATTGAATTTCAATTTGTGAATTGAATTTGGTAATTTGTTGCTTTAGTTTAATTTCTAAAAGTTACACGAGCATTCAATATGTTTGAATTGGGAATAAGACTAAAAAATGATGAATTTTATGTTTTGTTAACTCTTGAGATATGTTTAAATTGGCAGATATCAAGTGAAGAAGCTATAGAAACTGCAAAGCAACTAATGCTTAAAGAAGGCCTGTTTGTAAGTTCCCTAATGTATGTGTATTAGTATTCTGTTGTGACACTAGTAATTTATTAACTTTATTGTTGATGCTGAACCTGTTGATTTTGAGAATAATGGAATTCTCTGGCTCCCTCCTGAACCAGAAGATGCAGAAGACGAGCGAGAAACTTTTTTGGTTGATGAAGATGATGAAGACAATGACGGGAATGGGAATGCCATTGGTGAGTGGGGATATCTGTGCAATTTAAACAGTTTTGGAAGTGGAGAGCATCGCCACAAGGGTAGGACAAGTGAGGAGCAGAAGAACAAGGATAGGACAAGTGAGGAGCATCGACGGCTGCAGATTCTCGAACCGAAATCAAGGGTTGATATCGGTTCTTTTCCCTAGGTCTCCACGTAGGGTTGATATCAATTCAATTTCAGTTTCCAGCAAAGGTTAAAAATATCTCTGCTTAGGGTTTTAGCACTTTACAAAGGTACTCTCCCAGGCTCCAATTCTCTTCTTTTTCTTCTTCACTGTGCTGCTCTTGTTTATATTTTTTTAATCTCCACCTTGTTCTTTCTTCATCTTTCGATTCAATTTATTGTTGTTTATATTTTTTAATCTCCGCACTTGACAAGTTGAGAATTATCTTGCTATGCTACCTATGATATTGATATATCTCTTTTCGTTTTGGTTTTCAATCTGCTGGTTTTATTTCATTGGTTATTGCAAGGGTTTGATCAAGGAGCTTGAAATTTGATTGATAAATAGCTCTCTGAAACTAATAGTTAGGTAATGAAGCGTTAAAAATGGCTGGCTTTTGAATTTATGTTATTGATTAGGACAAGAACAATGAAATGATTTTATATAGTTTGAGTGTAACAAGCTGAAGTAAATAATTTTTCTTTCTGCACTTCTTTGTTTTTCGTCTCATATGTGTCGACAATCTGGTTTTTTGTTGTTGAAATACCATATATAGAACATAATAATAATAATCAAGGTTTACGGTTTACTTCAGGTTCCAACGATGGCTTTCTTTGGTTGAATTGGGAATTTACTCAGAAATGCTGCAAACAAGCAGATCAGTTCAGAATTGCTCCCATCCCCATCTATTCTCCAGGAAATACGGTGCATGTCATCTGCTCCAAACTCAAAACTGTTCATTGGAGGTGCATTGAAGTTTGAAATACCTTATAAGTTGCATCCATCATGTTTTATTTTTGGTGTAATGTAGCTGATACTAATAATATAATAGATATTGATATATGGATAGATACATATTAACATTTCCTCTGTTGCAGGTATTTCATATTCTACTGATGAGTAAGGTTTGAGGGAGGCATTTCAAGATATGGAGAAGTTGTTGATGGTACATACAATTACTCATTTTTTCCTATGCAGACTCGATCCATGGCAGGGAAACCCTTTTGTTTGAGGAGACTCAGAAAAAGCAGCATTGTTCTTATTCTGAAGAGTTTGCAACCCCCGAGAGAGCTTGAATGAACAAGACTCGGAATTTAGGAAGAAATGCTGATTCTGGTTCAAACTTGAGGCCTCAGAATTTATAGGAAGCAGCATTGTTCCAAAAATATGATGAAGAAATGTCCCTCTTAGACAGAATTAGTGCACAGAAACTTGAGGAAACAGGTAACAATACATCATCCATAATTATTAAATTTAGAGTTTAATTCATTAACATAGTTGCCTAATCCATCTTCAGAGTATTTAAGATCCATGGAAGCCTCTCCAAGATCAATTTCAGAGCGTATTTGCATCAAGTGTGAAGAAGAAAGCATGTGATATAGGTCACAATAACCCATATGGTGAACTAGAGGCCGCTTATGTTGCTGGAATTATTGGGTGATTGTGTTGTGGATGTTGGAGCTATGTTGCAATAGCTACTATTATTATTCTCCATCTGGTTGAAGCTGCTGCAGGTTCCATCACTGACTACTGGAGAGGATGCTACTAATGTTGGCAACAATTGATGAAGAGTGAGGGTCTCTTGGCCGGAATTAGTCTATCACATTATAATAAAGCTTCCAGTTTAGTGTTTCAATAAACACACTCACATTCTTTTGTTATTATATTTTTTGCAAACTTAGATGATATTGTGGATCTTACAACAATTTTTATAAATTTGATGGGAAATGTTGAATTTTTTTTCTTTAGTGACTTCATTCAAATAGTTTAGATTATTTATTGACATTAAATAATCTAAAAAAAACTGAAATTAAGTTCATTCACGAGAAAACTATTGTAAATAAAAAATTATATATCACAAAAAAATCGTTGTCAATAGTTACAAAAGACAATGGTGTTAAAACTGTTGCCAAAACATGACTCCAAAGGTAACGCTTTAAAATCGTTGTTTTAGATGACTATAAAATGGCAATGGTATTAAAACCGTTGCTGAAAACGACATCAACAGTAACGCTTTAAAACCGTTGTCCTAGATGGCTATAAACTGGCAACGGTTTTAAAACCGTTGCCAAAACCTGGAGCCAACGGTAACGGTTTAAAACCGTTGGTTATGTGAATAATAAAACTACAACAGTTTAAAACCGTTGCTTATCCAGTTACGATTTTAAACCGTTGTCATGTTAATAGGAACGGTTAGAAACCGTTGCTTGTTGAGTAACGGATCAAAACCGTTGTCTAAAATTTTCTGTCAAAACCGTTGTCTATGCCACTAACTGTGGCAACGGTTTTTCTGTTACCGTTGCCTTAGGTAAAAAACCGTTGCCTTTGCGCATTGGCAACGGCCGCATATACCACAGGTCAAAAACCGTTGCCAAAGCGTTGCCTAAAGTTTTGGGAACGGTTTTTCAATCTACGACAACGGTTTTTGACCGTTGTGAAAAGCCTTGTTTGTTGTAGTGTTGGTAGGAACTTCAGATAAGCGCATGAAGATGCCTTCCCTTCCGTCTCTCTGCTTTCCTACTGTCTTCATCCAATCCTTCTTATTCCTTTCCATGGCAAGCTTGTGTAGGGTTTCACCGTTGTCAATGGCTACCTCCCATCCTCTCAGTGAAAACGATTGCATATGCTCTGTCACAGCACGCGGAATTCAGCTGTCGGTTCTCGGTCAGGCCGGAATAGAATCCATCGATTCTTTTGCGTCTGTCACTAACGCCCCGCCTGCTAGGAGTTTGAAGCACGTCACAGCCATTCAGTCATTGAATCCTACTCAGAATACCACAGACAAGGTTAGACCTTCCGGATTCTCTTGAATGCCGCCATCAGTTCTTGCCTATACCACGAAGACTCTGATCTCACGGAATGGTTGGCTCGTTTGTCAGACGAGCACTCGGTTGTCAGGCGATCAACCATGCATCGTGCAATCAGGAATCCAAGAGATATTCACCCAATCGAAGGTAGAACGTAGAACAGAAGTGGTTGTCAGTCACTTTGTTCATAAGTGAGAATGATGATGAGTGTCACGGATCATCACAGTCATCAAGTTGAAGAACAAGTGATATCTTAGA
>NC_029775.3:55694594-55695142 GCF_000817695.3 Arachis duranensis | reverse complement strand
AGTATGATGATTCTTGAACATAGCTACTTATTGAGTCTTGGCTGTGGCCTAAAGCACTCTGTCTTCCAGTATTACCACTGGATACATACATGCCACAGACACATAATTGGGTTAACCTTTTCAGATTGTGACTCAGCTTTGCTAGAGTCCCCAATTAGAGGTGTCCAGGGTTCTTAAGCACACTCTTTTTGCCTTGGATCACAACTTTATTTCTTTCTTTTCTCTCTTTTTTTTCGTTTTCTTTTCCTTTTCTCTTTTTTTTTGATTTTTTTTTTTGCTTTTTCTTGCTTCAAGAATCATTGTAATGATTTTTCAGATCCTCAGTAACATGTCTTTTTTTTCATCATTCTTTCAAGAGCCAACATTCATGAACCACAAATTCAAGATACATATGCACTGTTTAATCATACATTCAGAAAACAAAAATATTGCCACCACATCAAAATAATTAAACTGTTATAAAATTTAAAATTCATGCAATTCTTTTTCTTTTTCAATTAAGCATGTTTTTATTTAAGAGAGGTGATGGATTCATAGGACATTCATAA
>NC_029775.3:55693352-55694494 GCF_000817695.3 Arachis duranensis | reverse complement strand
TTCGGGTTGACAAACGCTCCAGCAGTGTTCATGGATTACATGAATAGAGTTTTCCGTCCGTTTCTGGATAAATTTGTTGTTCTCTTCATTGATGACATACTGATTTACTCCAAGACTGAAGAAGAGCATGCGGAACACTTGAGGACCGTGTTGCAGATTCTAAAGGAGAAGAAACTCTATGCAAAACTGTCTAAGTGTGAATTTTGGAAGAGTGAGGTGAAGTTTTTGGGTCACGTGGTGAGTAAGAAGGGAATAGCCGTAGATCCAACTAAGGTGGAGGCTGTAATGGGAATAGCCGTAGATCCAACTAAGGTGGAGGCTGTGATGGATTGGAAGCAACCAACCACCGTAACAGAGATAAGGAGTTTTCTGGGTTTAGCTGGTTATTACCGAAGGTTTATCAAGGGTTTTTCACAGATAGCTTTGCCAATGACAAAGTTAACCCGCAAAGACACTCCGTTTGTTTGGACTCCTGAGTGCGAGGAGAGCTTTCAGACATTGAAGAAAAAGTTGACCACTGCACCTGTGTTAGTGTTACCCGAGGCGAATGAGCCATTTGAGGTGTATTATGATGCCTCATTGAAGGGTCTAGGGTGCGTGCTGATGCAGCATCATAATGTTGTGGCGTATGCCTCACGACAGTTGAGACCTCATGAAGTTAGTTACCCTACGCATGATTTGGAACTCACTGTGTTAATTACCCTACGCACGATTTGGAGCTTGCTGCGGTTGTGTTTGCCTTGGAGGTGTGGAGGCATTACCTCTATGAGGTTAAGTTCCAAGTTTTCTCTGATCATAAGAGCTTAAAGTACCTCTTTGATCAGAAAGAGCTTAATATGAGGCAGAGAAGGTGGATGGAATTGTTGAAGGACTACGACTTTGAGTTGCATTACCATCCTGGAAAGGCGAACGTAGTGGCAGATGCGTTAAGTCGGAAGTCGTTATATGCGGCTTGGATGATGCTTCAAGAGGAGAAGTTGCTCAAGGGATTCGAGAGTATGAAAATTGGTGCTCGAGAAGTATCCGGAACCTTATGTTTGAGCCGATTAGAAATCTCAAGTGACTTTAAGTCCGAACTCCTAAAGGCTCATCAAAATGATGAAGCGTTATGGAAGGTGTTGCCGGCTATTGAGCAAGGAAAA
>NC_029775.3:55691773-55692505 GCF_000817695.3 Arachis duranensis | reverse complement strand
GAGAGGATTGGACCGGTGGCGTATCGGATGGCTCTACCACCTCATCTTTCGAACCTGCACGACGTGTTTCACGTGTCGCAGCTTCGGAAGTACACTCCTGATGCTAGCCATGTGTTGGAACCTGAGTCGGTTCAGTTGAGGGAAGATTTGACGCTTCCAGTGGCTCCGGTCAGAATCGATGATACTAGTATCAAACTGTTGCGTGGAAAAGAGGTTTCATTGGTCAAAGTGGCATGGAGTCGAGGCAGTGTTGAGGAACACACTTGGGAACTTGAGTCGGAGATGCGAACGGATTACCCGCATTTATTCCCAAGTAATTGCATTTGAATTTTGTGGGCAAAATTCCCAATTAGGTGGGTAGAATGTAAAACCCGGTTAATTAACGGCTAATTAACCCATAAATGAGAATTTATTCTGGAAAGCCTAAAATGTGATTTTCATGGCTAAATGTGATAGAGGAGATTGAGACAAGAATTTTGGTACCAATTTTATAGAATTCGGACCAAGATTGGACCGAACGGGCCAAACCGGGCCAATTGGACCCAAAGTGGGCTCTTGGCCCAACATAACTTAACCAAAACCCTAGTTTTCAGCACTCTCTCTCCTCACACAACACCAAACACGCTGAAAAGAGAGGAAATGGGGGAAGAACACTCTCTCAAACCTCTATCTCTCACTTGATCTTCAAACCACCATAACTTTTGATCTAGAGCTCCGATTGCTGCTCCGTTT
>NC_029775.3:55691344-55691768 GCF_000817695.3 Arachis duranensis | reverse complement strand
CATAACTTTTGATCTAGAGCTCCGATTGCCGCTCCGTTTGCGGCCACGCGTTCACCGCGGAGAGCTCTACAAAACCCATACAATCAATCTTGAGGTAAGCCACGTGTTGCTGTTCGAAATCTCAGCCCTTATTTTCGAGTTTCATGGGTGAAATGTTGAGATTTTGGGTTCTTTGGTGTTATAGGACCCAACTCTCTTGAAGGAGAAGGTTAATCTTGTCTCCTTGGACCTTGAGTGTGGTAAGATTCTCAATCCTAGTGTAATTTGTGATTTTATGATGTTTGGGTTTTGAGATGTTGTGTATGGGTATGATGGTTGTGGCTTAGGTTGTGTGTGTGTGGATATTGGAGCTTAATTGGTGATTTTGAAAAGCTTGGAAAGGGTTTGGTGGTGAAAAATCTGTTCTTGGAGGTGTTGAGGCCTT
>NC_029775.3:55685855-55689110 GCF_000817695.3 Arachis duranensis | reverse complement strand
TATTTTAGAGGTCGTAATACCTTGCCATCTCTGAATTATGACTTAAGCATAAGACTCTGTATGGTAGGGTGTTACAAAATTATTTTTTAAAATTAATTTAAATTATAATAATTTGATTAATAAAAAATAATATGTTATGCATTGTTTTTTTAAATTTAGTATTAATTGGATTAACTCTGAAATAGTTATTAATCGATTTTAATAATCTACCTTGTTCAATAAATCAGACATATATACTGAATGTGATCATAAATAATATAGTAATAGTTAAATCTACCAACAAACATATTGGCTATTATCACACTCTAAAACAAATTAAATATTGTAACACCCTAACCTTTAGCACGTCATGATCGTACCAAAAGTAAGGCGTTACGGACCTGATTTCCTTTATTATAAATTTACTATTGAGCCTTTAGGTCGATATCGCGTTTCAGTTTATAAGAAAATACCAGAAAATTATTTGTAGTAATTCAAATCACACAATTATTAATAATAATAAATGCTATACGAATGAATTCAATATAAAACTCAAATACAATACCTATCCCTCTGGATAAAATAAAACTTAAAGCAACAAGGGCGAGGGAACTCTATAAAAATAACAGGAATCACAAGTAAATCTACTAGTCGTCTGCATCTTCTAACTGAATCTTCGAACCTGTGTCACTGAAAGGGTGGAAGATTTTGGGGTGAGAACAAGCCACACGTTCTTAGTAGGGAATGGGAATGCCGTAAAAGTAATGAATTTATTGCAAATAATTAACTTACTTAGTAAAACTACTTTGTTAACCCTTTGGAAATACTTTTATTTCTACTTTAGATAAATAATTACTTTATTTTAAATTTCTATACTCAAAACAAATTTTAAATATAAAACTAGTCACATTTTTTGTCTCTCAGCCACATAGTTAATCCTCAGTCAAATGTCAACTCGTAATCACTTTAGTACACTCACAAACAAATAGTGCAAGCAAGAGATTTAATTCAATGTACAAGCAAGTCACAACAAGACAAACAATACAATCACAAAGTAATAGAACAAGCAAGCGCAATCAAATGCAAATGTGCAAACAACATGATGCATGACTATCCCTAACGCAGGCCATGAGCTCATGTGTCGGTTGCCTACCCATTCCCGACATTACCCGGGCACAAGTCCCAGATATGGCTTTCCAGATGCATCAGTGTGCTTATAAGTCGTACAGCTAGGCCGCATCAGTGTGACTTTCCAAATCAATAAACGTACATCTGGAAAACAGTTCTCAGTGTGTGGGCATCCCCACTTTACATTTGGTACTAAGGCGCAAACAATGTCACATCTGCACTCCTGTGGCAGACGCTTCATTAATTAATATATTCCTTTAATCTTTGTTCTTTGCTCTCCTGTGGCGGAGATTCCTTTTCTTAAAAAACCAAGCTCAAAACAACACTTAGAAAAAAATCTCTCCTTACAAAATTGGATTTAAAACATTGTTTTTCTTAATAAATCTAGTTTAAAAATAGAATACACCTTTTCTCAACTAAATAAATCTCAAATAATTTAATTTTCCAAAACTAAATCTTTTAAAATAACTTTTCAAATAAAACCTCAGATTTTTATAAAATTTCGGCAGCACTTCCCCTAAAATTCGGGGTTAGCCACCCTTTTTTGGGTCCCAACTGAACCATTTTCAACTAATTTTCAATCGAGAAATCAAATACATATTCATCAAATTCAGTCACAAACACAACTCAAACACATTATTCAGTCATTTCAAACAATCATAAATTATTTGCAATTACTCAATAAGCTTTTCGGCATTCTTAAATTAAAACTTGTAATTTTAAAATAAAACCCCTACCTCCGTATGAAATCAAAATCAACGAAAGCTCCGGAGAAACTTTCTGACCGAGCTGCTGAAGAAGAAAGCGTCAGAAATCATCTATGCCTCCTAGAACTCCAGTTGGCCGAACTCAAGGAGAAGAGGAGCTACGTCACCGTCAACTTCCACCGATCAAAAGTGATGCCAATACGTAGAGGAGGAGAATACGAACATTTTTACCGGATTAGATTTTTTATTGAAGTTATGGATCTCAAAAAATCAAAGTCAGAAACCTTATGGTCATGGAGGTTCTCTCTTCCTCACTCTCGGTTCCTTTCTTTCCTTTCAAGTTCAGTGACAAATGAAGAAAAGTGAATATGGATTCTTGATTATGTGGCATTAGTTTATTAAAATAAAAGGACATGTGTCATATATATATATATATATATATATACCTATGAGCCACACTTCTTATTTCTTTTCTTATGGCTTCGGTGGAAGAAAGAAAATGGTAATGAAATTATATGATTATTAAGATACATGTGTCATATTTATATATATAATAGCTAAATTTGGCTTTCCTTATCTTTCCTTAGGTTTCCTTAAGGCTTCGGCCAAAGGAAGCATAATAATAATAATAATAACTATAAAAGATTAACTTAATTTTGCCTTTCAAAATAGTTTTTAATAAATAGTTCAAATTAATAGAATAAGTTATAATTAAATTAAACTTCAATAATCATAAAATTTTATTTAATTATTTTTGTTAAAAATAATTTTTTTAAAGACAAAATCTCAATATATTATAATAATTTATAAATAACTAATTACTTAATTTTTTAAAAATCCGGGGTCTTACAAATATAAAGGCTATTAGCACTCACTTATAAATCTATAAAATCGCACAGTCTTTAATTCGTGCAAAGGTTTATTTATAAAATAAACTTAAAATATAAACAAAAAATATTTATATAATGGACCTAGCATTGATGAGCGGATAATTTATACGCTTTTTGGCATTGTTTTTAGGTAGTTTTTAGTAAGTTCAAGCTACTTTTAGGGATGTTTTCATTAGTTTTTATGTTAAATTCACATTACTGGACTTTACTATGAGTTTGTGTGTTTTTCTGTGATTTCAGGTAATTTCTGGCTGAAATTGAGGGACTTGAGCAAAACTCTGAAAAGGAGGCTGACAGAAGGACTGCTGATGCTGTTGGAATCTGACCTCCCTGCACTCAAAATGGCTTTTCTGGAGATACAGAACTCCAAATGGCGCGCTCTTAACGGCGTTGGAAAGTAGACATCTAGAGCTTTCCAGCAATATATAATAGTCCATACTTTATTCGAAGAATGACGACGTAACTTGGCGTTGAACGCCAAGTACATGCTGCTGTCTGGAGTTAAACGCCAGAAACACGTCACAACCCGGAGTTGAACGCCCAAAACACGT